>NC_071469.1:81496930-81499430 GCF_028500815.1 Rissa tridactyla | reverse complement strand
TTAAGGTGTGCAAGCCAGGGTATTTTGTTAATGACACATGCAGTAGATACTGAATGGATATAATAAGAGTCTTTTCATTAGCTGGAGGCCTTTCTGAAAGAGTGAAATTCAGCTTCCTACTACACATTAAGTAAAGAAAGATATAAGTTAAAGACAAAAGTGGGTTTTTTAAACTAAGAGCAGAAAGTCCAAAATTTTATCAAAATAAAGTACATACACATGTAAAATGAAATTCCACCCATAGGTAAATTAATACCTGTGGATTTCTAGTTGTTTCACTCTGCCGTCAAACCTTTCTAGTTTGAAGGTAGAAGTGAGTATTCAACATACCACAGAACAAGCTCGGAAACTTCAGAGCAAAGCCAAAAGCTTCCATATATCCTCGGGTTCTTTGCAATGAAGACAGTTCTGTGAGATGCAGAACAACTTCAACTCACCCAGCTATCAATGAGAGCTGTGGATATCCAGCACCTATCTTGATGGGGCCTTCAGGCAAGGTTCTTCTGCACTAAAGATAAATCCTATTCCATTTCTGCCACTGGCCGTCTCCTGACAGAGAAATGGCCATAATTCAGTTGCCTTCAGCTGCAGCCATGAGAGTCAGGGAACAAAAAGGTGCACATCCACCAGGCAAAGTGGAATCCCACTATGCATCGGTGGGTGCAGAACCCAGCGGCTCCACTGTCGTGGGTGCAGAACCCAGAGGCTCCACTGTCACGTGTATTTTCTAGTGTCCATTCTTGGGAAAAGCCCCAAAACTTCCTACACTGAAAAGACAACATGAGCCATGGGGAATGATGCCAGACAGCCAGGAGAAGCGGTCCACCCCTCCCCGTTCCTGCAGCTCTCCCTTCGGCTGCTCTGCAATCAACCATGAGAATTTTTGTCTTCTGCATAAGGTGGGGAATGCGTCTCCTGTACTAATTTTGCCCCTTCCAAACACAGAAACTTCAGAGCATTAGCAGTGCACAGGTGATGGGTCTATTCAGAAGAATACTATACTTTGCTTCTTTTCCTGGATCTCAGAAAAATCTACATTGTTGAGTAGCTTGTTACTGAATCAGGCACTTATTGTATGTACAGATTACATAAACAAGAAGGTCAATTTTGTTCCAAACCTATATGAATATGGTTCTGGGACTGAATTAACTACTGATTGAAAAGTTACACATTTTCAGCTAGCTAATCATATTTTATTTCACTGCATGCAGACAGCAGTGCAATGAAATTAGCTGTTTGTTTGTACATTTTGGAAAATGTTTTAACTTCAAGACTATAGAAAAAAAACAGGGAAAAATCTAATGTATGTCCAGGTGAGATTGCTAGGGTAAGAGTCATGAGGTGATAATAACTGAGCATAGCTCAACAGAAACAGAGTTGGTTCCTCCTGATTTTTGACCATGCTCTTCCTTTCCTCAATGTGTGATCACCCTTCCTCCAGCACAAATTTACAGTTTCAAAGCACAGCCTTCTCTCTCATAGTGTAAAAGCAATCCCAGAGATCTAATGTTGCATTTGCTTACCCAGGATCGAAATACAAATGCAAATGTTTTAGCAAGGTTTTCTCGCATCAACTAACTGGTAAGAATACACGCAGTAACTGTACTAATTTTTATGTAGAGAAGATATGGTATTTTACACCATTTCAGTTAAACTACATATTACCAGGTCATATTTGTCCATGACAGTTGAATCCTACCTCAAGACAGCTGCTTCAGTATGTATATTGAAAAGCATCTGAATAATCCAGAAGTACTGCTTTCTTAAGACAGACATAGCTGTAAAAAGGTATCAAAGATTGTGAAACATTTGTCTGTGGGAGCGGGGAGGATCGTGGTACTTCCACAATCCCTTATTGTTCTATCATATCTAATCCTCAGTACTAGTGCCCATAATGATTCCCAACTGGTAGATGAACTACTTTGAACATCCCTGAAGCAGAATTGCTACCCACTAATGTATCAGCTAAATGTTAGAAGACTCCTAACTCCCCCATCTGTGTTTTACCTCCCCAGAGGGTAAATACATTGAACAGTGATTCCCTTGCCTGGCACACACTTTCTAAACCTTACTGGCAACTGTTGTGATTTCCAGTCCAAGCAGCTCTGCAGTCAAAATCACCAGTTTTATATGCTGCAGGGAACTAAACACCTACCTTATTAAAATACTGCCCTCAGAACACACAGTAGTTATGTATTGCCACTGTAATTGTTACCAGTGTAGTGCTGATAATATTATGGATTACAGCTAATATCAGGCTATTGAATTAGTACGTGAATATCTTTTATAGTTAACTTCAGGAAATTTATTGGAATTAGGAATTTATTATTTTTTTTTTTAAGAGAAAGAGGTCTGTAAAAAGTAACTGAAAGCACACAGAGCAGTGTGGATTTACTGGGCTAAATGGAAGAAACTTAAAAAAAAAAAAAAAAAGCCAAACCAAAACCCAACACAAAACAAAACAAAACCCCCAAAAATCAAAATACTCTACCTGTTCTCT
>NC_071469.1:81464430-81486930 GCF_028500815.1 Rissa tridactyla | reverse complement strand
TCTAGTAGTCTGTGCACATGTCTAGGGAGTGGGAACGGACATCAACACACTCTGTGGCCCAGGAGAGATCCTTTAACCTCTTTGCCTCAGTTTCCCCATCTGCAAAACACGGTAAAAAGAGCAGCTGATTAACCGATATAAAACATTGTCATTCAAAGTAAAATTTTGAGTTTACAGCATCAGGAACACGTAACTATTTTCTGGTTTTGTCTGTCTGCAAAATTTGGAGCATATGTGCTGTACCAATATTAGCATGTCTTCACAGTCAACATCTAGAATGAATGCTTAAATATTCATTGACTTCAAATTTCAAACTGAAGTTTGAATTTGACATTCATTCTATAGATGGAACAGCATCAACCATTAATCAGGGAATAGCAATAAGACCACTCATTTTATATAATCTGCACACTGTGGTCAAAATGTATACTTCTGGATATATAATCTCAAAATTTTAAAGTATTAGCTGCTTAAGTAGATCATGTGGTACATCCCCTCCCTCTTCTAACTGGCTGATTTATGTAACTGAGCAACCAAACAAAAATTCTGAGATGTATGTTCAGCTGTAACCCTTGCAATTTGCATTGTGTATTGAATCAAGTAAATATGTAACTCATGCAATCAGGGAACAGAAGAAATAACATGATTTAGGTAACCAGCTATGACTATAAATTTATAAATAATCTAAACAAAAAAACCTCTGCAAACAAAGATTTTTAAAATGTATTATTCACGGAAGAACTCTGTAAGTAACCACTGAATAAATACTTTGCACATTCAAATGAAAAGAAAAACTCCAAAACATACGTAAGAAGTCACTATGAGTTGTTTGTTCAGATCTACCTACCCTGTGTTTTTTAGTTCTTTTTTTCCTTTTCCCCTTAAACTACATCTATATAAATGGAAATTTGAATTCTATAGTTTCTAAAGCACTATCTTTGTGGATTAGTTCGGTTGTAGGCAAGTTATAGGAGTATCTAATGCAAACATTTCCATCCATGAAAAGAAAAAAAAAAAAACCAACACACAAAAAAAACCCACAAGAAAGAAAAATAAATACGAAGTTACCAAAACTAGTATAGACATTACTTTAACAGAACATTTCTACCGCACTGAATGCTTACATCCTCTCAGCTCTGTCCTTCTGATCTCTTTTCAAGCGCTTTTTTTCAAATACATACAAGGTGAGCAGATGCCATTGACCAACACGACTGCAGTCACTAAGCACATTTCTTTCCTATGATTGCTTACGTTGCCCAAAAATTTTGCACTTGCCAAATCATGACCTGCTTTTCTCAACTTACTTGTTTTTCTGGTTGCTGTTAAGTGCTTAGAAATCTTAATCTTTAGAGAAATTAGTTAGGGTAAAGAATGAGAAAAGAAAGGGGGAAATACAATTTAAATGAGCTCATGCCTTCTGCTTAAGCTCAAAGAAAGACACCCAAAGTTTGGAAGTGCAGTTTGCAGGTGAAGAGGAAAAATCCCGCGTTGTGTCTCTGGAAACCAGAAAACAAGTGACACTTGGCAACTTGTCCTATCTCAGACAGAAACAGCGTGGATGAATTTGGCCAGTCCACTTGCACTTCTCTTTCTGAAATCACTAATAAAGTTTGAGAGGGGTTATTTTTAAAGCAGCTCTTAGAGTGTTCCAGGCTCACTACTGTCAGCTTCAGATCTCAAATGTAATTTGATTTATAATTACATTTTAAAAACTAGCATTAAAATAACATTAGAGGGGTCATAATCTGAACTTTTTAATAGTTAAGCACGTAGCATAAATTTAGAAATGGATCTCCAACAGGATTCATCTGGAACATATTCTGACCGGAATTCCTTCCTTCAACCATTTCAGTACTCTGCTGAAGCTGGTGTGCCAAGAAGCCATTGCGGAGCCCTGTATTTCCGTGTTGTTTCAAATGTAGATGGGTTGAAATACACTGCTGGACATTTGTTACTCAAGTCTTTTCTTGCATTATAGTCAGGCCCGTGTTTGTAAACACTGATGGGTGAGAAAGTGCCAGAGAATCTGGCATTAGGCTTCTGCACCGAGAAGACGTATGTCGCATCCCTTGCAAAATCCAGTTGTCTCCATCGCTCCTGGGCTTTGGCGTGGTTTTAATTTTCCTAGACTCTGTGGCACAGATTGATTTAGGGCGTTAACTTCTAGGAACTACTCAAATTGGTCAAGTTATGCTTGTGCCAGCCAAAATGCACGTAGAGTGAAAAAGCAGTGCTCCCAACAACTGTTAATACAGGGGTGTCAGCTGAGAACTACCTGTCCTCCCAGCTGTGCAAACAACTCAGACTGGCATCCAGTGAATTTCACAATATTGTGCCTGTAGCTGCAAGCCTGGCACCTCCCGAACACAAGACGGGGTTCAGATGGGACACAGGCTCATTGCAAAATTTGCCGCCTTCTCTAAGTCCGACCTTCTGACAAGAAAACTTCCCAACTAATCAGTTCCACGCTGCTGCCTGACTACAACTTCAGAGGCAAAAGACAGACAAGGAATTCAGTTTCTAAATGCTAGTGCTAAAGTAAATGATCTAGTTAAAAGAAAAAAAAAAAAAGGCTGTGCCTTAAAACCAAGTTTGAAATTTTATAGGCTTTTACTCCATAATTTGTACTTGAGCCTTCTGTTATTTTTAAACAAATCTAATTTCTTACAGCTGTGAAATTTACATTTTAAGAGTGTCTAGTGGCCATGTGCATTAATTACTTTATTGTAATATTTTAATGAGTTTGGGGTTCAACTCTGAAAGAATCCTGCTGAATCCTTGTTTCCCCACAGAATTGCACTAGAACCTGATTGAATCACAACTTCACACAACCCGATCCAAAACCTGATGGACTTGCACAATATTTTCAGTTGTCTTATAAAGTCCCAAACTTTAAAACTGGCTCTAAATTTTAGGACTTCTCACCAAACTAAGCGCTACCCTGAGTCAGGAGCAGAACTAGGCTTTGAGAAAAATGGTATTTAGAGCTGAACTTGCTGGCTGAGCCCAATCTCAATGGAAACGGGTGGCAAAATACAAAATTCAGCTGTGACAGCTAACATTTGGGCCAATCTTGTTCTTAATGACACTTACACAATGATGCAAATGCTTCCATCTTACTATGTATGACATAAATAGATTTAGGGCTAAAAGATTAAAGCCCCAAAGAGTACCTAAACTCGCCAGGGAAGATTGGAAATGCACTACTGGAAGATTTTCACTTTGTGCAAAATAGTTGAAGAACATTACAATATCTATACTTCTGCCATGGTATTCCCTTTATGGATTTTGGTGGTTTGTGTCATACTAAATTATTTCTTCTTCATCTGTGAGTGGGCATAAGTAGCGGTGGGAGATAAGTAAAATGAGACTGTTTTTTCAGGCAGTTTTCAGCCAGGACTTCGTGTCTGTGCTCGCGATGTTGCAGGTGTAACTACTCCTTCTTGGGGACTGAGGCAGAAACCTTCCGACCACTGAGGATCTCTGCAATTTGAACGGAAGAGATAAACCTTCGTACAGCATCTAAATGCACTTTAATTTTCTATGAATAAGCTAAGGATGCAAATATGTAACACGCTGAACAATGGGTTCAAGTACAAACACAGATAAATGCAGGGAAAGTGGGACCGACTGTTGTAGTTAACTGTGGCGATAGTAAGAGGTTCATCGGTTGTCAAGTGCGACTGCACACGCTGCACCCACAGAGCTGCGCTTGGGAATCTGACCATTTATGTCCACAACTCTCACCTCTCCTTGCTAGGGCAAATGCAGAATTGTAACTTCAATGAACTACTCAGCTTTTAAAAAAGCATGTTTTTAAACCACTTACAATAAGAGCAACAGTTATTATTCAGAACATGCTTTTTATCAGATTGAAGATAAACTTTATTATAACTGGTGGAGATGGTATCAATGATTTGTGGTCTATGAGAATTCTGTAATGAGAAATGGTAATCTGTCTTGGGGCAAACAATATTGTTCTGTTTACTATGCAATTAACAATATTAAGTCAAGATTCTATAACTGATATCTGAAAATAGGGGTGGGTAGGATGAAACTGGAAGCACTGGAAACTTTCACAGGACAATTATCTGAGGACTATAAATTATTTATGGTGCTTTAGCCTGACATTCTCTCTCATCCTCACAAAAACGTTCCTCAGTGCTCCAAAGATGTTCACTGTAAAAGTATCCAGACTGTAAGCAGTTTGGGGCAAAGCCAGAATCTCTTTGTCGCAAGTACTGAACATACAGGATAATGAAGTGATTTCATTTTCAGAAAAGCAGCAATAAAATCACAAAAAAACCCACCCCACAGTAGTTTTACTTTGGAAAAGGTATGACAATGAGCCAGCAAGAATGACAAAAAGAGAAGTGAAACCTAATCTCTGATTCCTGGCATATTTGGTGTAAAATAAAGACGGAGTAGCTCCCCTCCATTTAATTTCTTCTTTACTTTTATAGACTAAGTCCCACACCTTTGTGTGACTGAAACCCTGTACTTCTTGTTTACTCTTAAATCAGCCTTGAGCAACCACCATATGGAGCTGCAAACGCCACAGACACAGCAGAAACAGTCCTTAACTAACGGTCAGAGTAAATTGTATTGGGAGTCAAGTGGGGCCACTTTTCAAGTGGCTGGTTAAGACAAGGGCTGACCTACAATGGAGCTTCTCTGGGAAACAATACAATTTTTACTTTAAGTTATAAAGTACAGAACCATAAATATGACTGACCACAGAAATCTCACTGCCGCCTTCTATTCTGTTCCTCAGCTGTACACATGCAGTCCAGCCCGTCTGGCCCTGATTCTGCAGGTTTTGAGGTTACCACCACGGGAACTCAGGCAGAGCTACGGGACAGCCCTTTCACAGTGAACAAGCGAGAGCTATGAAGTCCTAGGGTCTGTCTTGCTAAATTGATCTTTAAAAATAAAAATAAAAATAAAAATAATAAATCGAATGATCATATTCTTAAACTAGCCAATTCCGTTTGTAGCTCTCTGGAAATGCGATGCTCCACAGAGAGCTCCATTGCACCCAGCAGGCAAAAGCCACATTTAAGACAGCATGACGCAGCAGCGCTCTGGCAACCAGGACGCTACGCTGAAGTGGCTGCTCCTGGCAGCTGCGCAGCCCCTCTCCTGCACCTCTCGCCCTTAAGGATCGGTGCCTTAAATTCCCATATACCACTGAATAATAACGTCTGGCTGATCCAGAAGATTAGCAGCTTATTCCACCTTTGTTCTCTGCCTTCTTTTAAGATGAGCAATGAATGACACCACAGCAGGCATAACCCTCCGGCACAAAAGCTTACAAAATTGTAGGATGTTTTAAGGAATGACATAAAACTTAACATAGAGTTTTAGAAGGGTATTCCTACACAGAATCTCCATATAAACCCCAACGCTACATGGAAGAGCTCTCAAATTCTCTTTATGTTCCTGAACATTACAACACGAAATCAGCATCAAATGTCTGCAAGAGCAACCTCTTTAAAACAGATAAAAACACAGTTTTAATAAAGTGTGCAGTAAATTTGGGGGCTTCCTTTGCGCAAGATAACACTGAATCAAAGAGTTTCACAGCAATAAAATAAACAGATACAGTAAAGTTAAATGGGAGGAAAAAAATGATGGGAGTATAAAACTTCATGTTCCTGTACATAATATGCCAGTGATTGGTGGAAGTTACACACAAACTTCTACTTTTTAAAAAACTACTGTTTTGAGGAAAAACGCTCACTAATTGGTATTTATAGGACTTCATTCCTTTTTCTGAGGATGTCCTGGGTCTGTCATTGTTCATTGCTATTGTTCAAAATTTACTCCCCGATTAAGAACTTCTCCCACACTAATAAACAGGTATAATAATTTTCTCCAGAGAGCAATTTTTTTTTCTTTCAGTAATTAGCCTACTTAAATATTTTAATGGAACTGCTGACGTACTATAGCACAAAAGGTCCTCTGACCATAATATAAAGTGAGAGATGAGATTCCTAAAAACTTTTGTATGAAGGAGGTCTAGGATTTACAAAACCTATCAAGCAGACAGCTCTCAAACTATTTTTAAAGGTCATAAATTAGGTACTCTCTTAAATGTAATTCAATCATCCACCGTTATAGTAGCTTGATTCTATTAGTTGTCCTATGCATTTTACAAAACAGAACTCCATTAACATTATTCACTTATAGTTTCCCTCTATAAGTGGATATTCTGCTCAACAGGCTTTAAATAGATTTTTTTTTTCCCCCTGAAATTGCTATTAAGCATACTTTTACTCAAAGGGCAAAGTAGGCATAGGATTATGCTTGTACTTCATGCAAAGGATACATTTTCAGCAATCAGAACCACATTCCTATGAAGTAAAAATACTCTATATAAGCCGATTGTTTCTATCCCTCCTAACCTTGCTCAATAAGGACTCTATTCTGATCTTTTGAGTTACACACAAGTTTTCCAATTTGGCTGAATAAAGGTATCTTGTTGGGCAGCTTGATGAGCATATTCTGCGTCTCGAATTCTGACCTTGGCATGTTCAAGGTGGATCTCAATTATAAGACGCTGCTCAGAGGGGAAAAATATTTAAATTTAAAAAAAAAAAATCAGGATTTATTTTACTTTCTTCAGCTACAGAACGCAGTACGGAACTCCTGCTTTTATATACCTTGCTTTAGTGACCCAGTAAAAATATAAACTTTGATAAAGAGACCACAACACATACATAGCCACAAGATCTTCAGAGCAATTCACCTAGCCTGTAGTTATATTTCAGCTTCAGAAATGTCTCCTATAGACCATTCATCTCTGATTTCATGTTGATTTCACTACGAATAAATGCATGCCCTCACCTCTCACAATTTAGATGACTCTATTATGAACAAAATTAAAAAATACACAAGTACATGCAGAGGAGCATAGTGCTGGCCAAACCACATATCCCATAGCCAGTCTCAAAGGATCGTAGCCACCTTGTGACATTGAGCCACATGGCGCAATAATCTGACACCCAAACAGACCCTGACCTATTGCAATGGCGTAGCTGTAACAGTACAATCTCTACATAAAAATGTGTATGTCTAGAGAGCCAAATCCTCCTTCAGCTGGTTACCATATTCTATGTTCATGTTTTACTTCTTAAAACAGGACAGACGGCAGAAATCATACACTGTTCTTTTCATTGGCCATGCCAATCCCAGATAATCAAGTCAGTCAGTCACCAGCAGATACTCTTTTCTCAGAGGAAAGGGTTGAATTTCATCTGACCACTGAGCTTCAGCTTGCACTTGAGGTTCTAATTTTCTTCTGGTCTGAGCCCATTTCTGTCTCGCTCTGGCACACACTGCCCTAGTAAGTACATTTATTACCTCAGTAATTCCTCTGGGGGCTGTCTTACTTTCACTTTATATCTGGACTCACATAAGCATCTCCCCATTTTACAAGGAAACATTTATTAGCCTCTGATAGGAGCTTCCTGTTCCATCATGCTGAATCCCATTGTCTGTTATTCTTCAAAAGCAGGCTAACAAGTTGCACGCTCCTGGAGGGCTCTTGCTTGTGGCGTATGAGCGCTGGCAGTACGGCACAGAGAAGGCCCATGGGGGATGACCAGGCGTTCTGGGTTTTCTCCCGATCCTGTTTGCAAACCCTTGTTCAGCTGACCACACACAGAGTCATATGGGACCCTTACACTGTGGTGGCGTGCACCAGATACCAGTGGCACTGGGTGGCCCAGCCATCTCTAGGGTGCTCCGTTCATGCTCCTTGTTCACGCCCTTAGGACCACTGCAGGAAAGGAGTATGAAAGTCTCCTTCACCCAAGGATTACTTAGAGAGGTTGATCTTATTACTTTGTGACACTTGAAGAGTAGAGGGTAAGCCCATAACATCACAAAAACAGGGAATTCTGCTGTAATTCCTCAAGCTAATTATCTTACTTGAGAACTGCTCATGGTTTGTTTTTCCTGGTAGTTGTGGGTCATCACTGCACATTCCTCTTTCTCCAGGTCCACCCTGCAAAACTCCTCAGTGTAGCAACTGTTTGGTAGAGGTGGTACTGTCAAAAAAACTGCTCGTTCTTCCACAGTGTTACACAGGAAACTTTGGCCGTGACCCCACCCCAACCATATCACAGTCAGATCTTCAGAGGAGGTAAAAAAGTACAAATGCAAGAAAATAAAATTGCATGGATTTACCCCAGCTGAAGATCTGGACCCACCCTAGGGAAAGAAAAAGATTTCAATGCATAGTCTGTTTGACTAGAAACCATGCAAAGTCTCTCATCCACATCAGCCTGCTATTTTTTACTTCTATGTAACCAGACAACATTTGTATTCAGCTGCTCACTTATAAATAAAAAACATTTTTACATGGGTGGATTGGAGTGGCTTTTTTTTTCCCCCCTCTTTCGGTTCCCATTATTTTATATATTACACACATGTTCTGTCAACGAAGCTCACTTTGTTATCTGAAACATCTGTGGTACCCTGCTGTGGAGAAGGCCAACACTGCTGCTGCTGTTGCTGCCTGTCTTTATTAGCCACTGATTTGCTGATGTAGTCCTCCGACAGCGCACAGCGCTCCGCTTTGCCTCCCTAACGCCGGGGCCACGCGGCAGAAACAACGGGATTCTGTGAACTGGCAGAGAGGTCCTGTGGGTTCACAATATGGCAGTTACCATCCATAAGAAGATATGAAACCAAGGTTTCATAGGTGCACTGAGTTTTATATTTCTAAAGAAATGTATGTGAGTTTATACGTAAGCTGAAAGGGTAACACCCTTGCAAAGAAGGTACGTAACTCATCAGAATGAAAGGACCTCCTACTCAAGGCCCCCACAAGGTCTGGCTGTTGAGCAGCCATAATATTTCTTATTTTTTGGCCAAGTGAGAAGTTACCTGGATTGATCTCTTTTAACCTTATTTTCAGGCACTTTTTAGCATCATAGTCCTGACGTACTGCACAGTGCCATGAAACTCTCTGGGATGTACTGTTACTGTAAAGACTATTACCTAAGGTACATCGGAAGTATGGATTTCTTATGGAGCCATGACAAGATTTTAAAAAGATCATCTTAAAGATGAAAAATCTGTCTACATGTCTTGAATAACATTTTTAGAGATTTGGGTCACCTGATAGGAAGTAAAGCTATTTCTATGCATTTTATACATTTACTTTCTGCCAACAATAGCACCTTGGTAAAATCAGCTTAACCATTTCCCCTCTGAAAAATCAAAACCATCTTTATATGGATTTCTGATGCATCAGAGGAGTGAAATACATACTCCATTTAAGAATCTGAGAGATATGATTGTTAAACCACAAAGCTTAACAAGAACATTCAGGGGCAGATGCAAGAACAACTGACAAAAACACTCGCATGGACCAGACTTCCAGCTGATAGCATTCCTTTATGGGTCTCCTGTTTTAAGAAACTGCTCTCTAATACAAGACAACAAGAAGTTAAAGGCACTTCCCTTCCTTTTAAAAAAAAAAAATTATCTATGACATAAAAACCTGAGCTGAGTCCCGTAGGTAAACTCAAACCAGCTTTTTGTAGGTTTTCCGGATCTCCCAAGGACTCTGGGCATGATTCAGAGAATAATTATGGCATGGAAACATCATGCGACTGCTGTCACAGATCTTTTACAAGCGAGTCAGTGCGCATGTGTGTCCAATTCAAGATTCAAAAATTGAAGACTTATCTGGAGATAATTATAAATGAAAATAAAACACAGCTTTTGAAAAAACAGCCCATTTTCTTTATAAAATAATTGGTCACCTAGCCCCAGTAGGAAGGTTCAAAAGTTACCATATAACAAAGTGCTAGTAGAAAGCAGCTTGCTGTACCTTTCAGGAGCAAGACCGTGATGATAAGAAAAAAGAATTAAGAAAACAAATGCCACAAAGGCATCTCTCTCCTCCTCACCTCCCTTTTGCTTGAAGCATTACTTACTTTCAACTTAGTTTTATTTATATTACCCAGCATTAGTACGCCCAAACCAGCTAAATTGCATGCAAACATAGGAAAGATCTTTCCATATTTAAAATCTGAACCCCATTTCCCATGCCCTGAAAATAACTGAGATGTCATGGCAGAATATCACTGGTCTCCAAAATAATCTTCGGATTACCCAACTAACAACGTGGTGTACAGTAGAAAAAGCTTCAGACCTGTTCTCTAGCCAATTCATCCTTTTTACCCGTATTCGACAGGGAACTAATCTGACAGTCACAGGTTGTCCCCCTGCTCCAAGAATATCCTCAGAGAGAGGAAGGAGATGCCGTACCGCTGCTACTGCCGCCACTTACTAAGGATTGACTTAGAGATGGTATTTCAAATCCTCCGGAGACCAGTGAAGTCACAGATGCTTTCTGCTACCAGAGGAGTACAAAGTACCTGAGCGATAGCAAGGATCTGATCATAAACTTACAAGATTGTTCTTATTTGGGGGAAGGTGAAAGGAAGGAATAAAATTAATGTATAAGCATAAACAAGCCCAAAACTTGGACGATGAACTGAAAAGACAATTATCTTTATAAATTTTAAAACTGCAAACAGATTCATGCAGGACAATTTTCCATCTCTCCAGATCCTTCTGCAGGACATATGCAGAAGATAGCTTCAAGTTAGCGTATTTCTTTATATGAAGCTTTTTTCTAAAATATTTATGGTTGGGGTGGGGGGAGGGAGTGCAATGCTGTGTTGGAATGGTAGTAATTTCTCTTTTACCCTTTGTGTATGTCACCGTCTATTGTTACTCCGTTTTTTAACATTCATCTGAATATTTCATCCATGCAAAAATTAGTCCCAGCATCTTTTTTCTGCATAATGTTTGGCGGCCATTGCTTCACAACTGCAAACAATCCTCTATTGCCATTGAGTGCTACAGTCAGGCTTGTTTCACGCTGGAGGTTAGAATCTGATCCTAAGTCCATTAAATCACCGAGTCTTTTTAAAGTTTAATCTTGAGAGGATTTGGGTTGTAAACAAAGGACGCTATACATGGGGAAAGAAACAACAGAAAACTATGAACTTATGACTCTAATACAACCCCAAGTTCAAATTTTGTGTGTGATTTAGCAAGAAAATTCTGAGCTTTCGGCAGCGGCGCACACGCCCTGGCATGTGGGCAAAGCTAAACTGAGCATTGATGCTCACATCCAAAACACACATATGGATCCCATTTTACTATAGATGTGATTCTTCATGTGCAAACCATGTGTATGACTGGTTTTCTTTGGCTTTTTAAGATGTGCTGCTTTGGTGGGGGCTGGGAGCAGAGAAGTAAATAAATAATTTGAGTGGTACTTGAATATACATTATCTGTGAAGAGAACGGCCTGGGATTCAAGGCCAGGTAAAAAGCCCGTTCTTCAGCTGAAAGTAACAATTTCAGCAAACCACCAAATGCCAACAGTGAGAAACTTGGTCCACTATACAGCTTCTGCAACACGTTAATCTATCCCACTCTGTAATTGCTAGATAGAAAAGGGGAAAAGGGCTCCAGATGCTAATAACTTGGAAGTGGTAATTAGAGAAGTCCACATTACTGCTGCGAGACTCCCATCTTCCCTTGACTGCTGAAAAGAAAACTTTGTCCAGTGGGTCTCCTTCTCACGTCCCAAACACGCAGCACTTCTGTGTTCCTAAGCTGCATCTCCTTCTCACTGAACACATCAACAGGAGCTTGATTGGGCCTGGAAAAGTTTTTTTTACCTTCTCCAACATTGGAGGATGCCGTATTTCCCATAGAAAAGGTAGGAAAACATTCACAAGGTTGTAAGGTGACCTAACAAGGAAGTATCACAAGCCCCAACTTTTAGCTATATAAGATCAAAATTGCCTCCTGCAGTCCCAGTCTGAGTGTGACGGAGAACAAGACAGCCTGCCGCCCTTTGCTTTAAAGGGTAACTAACAACTTTAAAGGCTTGTTGAGCGTTTATAAACTCTGGGACCACAAAGACAAAGTAAGTCTGGAATGGGTCTGAACATCGCATGAGAAAGTAAAAGGAAAAATACACTTATCACAAAGAGGGAATGCATTTGTATTATTGTATTGAAATAGCACAAGGCTACAATGACAGGCTATAAATTTTCCTCTTGGACTGTAACCAATATTTTCCATTTCAAGTAACAACAATGTAAGAAAGAGAGACTCAGAATTAATAGAAATTATGGACATAAATTGGTAGGTACTTAGGTGAAAGAGAACCTCAAATTCGGGTACCATTAAAGGAGAAAAGGTTAACTAACCCTTTGAGCAACCCTTAGATCCATTTACACGGCTGTCAAACTGACCAAAAAAGTATGCTTAGATTTTACCTATGATGTCCATTTTTATAGTTTTCAGATTCATGGCCCAGAACGTTACAGTAAATTCTTGGCAGCGAAAAGCATTTTTTTTATCCCTGAAATTTAACATCACACATAACACTAAACCTTATCTATGACTCCAAATAATAATAGCACCAACAGCATCTACATGGTTCTGCAGTGATGAGAATTAAGTTACAGAAATTTCCCAATTGTACTTTTTCTTTTATTTGATATGTCATTTCATTAAACAACCATGAAATCGGTGATGCAACTTAAGATAAACATTCACAGACTATTAGTATTTTTCTTAACCTTTCTGTTGCTGTAACTGGCTATTGAAACATTGGCTACTCATTTAAAAAAATAAAAACAAAAAAAAACAAACCCAAAAAAACCCCAAAAAACAACCAACCAAGCAAGCAAACCTGGACTGAACAGCAAGGAGACTGTTAGCCACAGCCAATGTACATTAGCAAAGCTGGGTCCAAAAGATGAACAATCTCTCCTCCATTTTAAGACCCAATCCTACATTTGTTTAGTGCACGTAAATCCCCCTGATTCTCTAACAGCTCCATTGAACCTTGGGAGATAAGTCGTATAACTGAAACTAAAGTTGACAAGTCCTTTTTCTTCCCTATGCAGACTTTTTTAAAAGAGACAGACTGTGAATATTGTATAAAATAAAATCAATGCAAAGTTATTTAGCACAGGTGTTCCTCTTATTGTGCTACATTTGGAAAGCCCACACATTCAGCACACCTTCAATTCGCACGCCCAGCTGCGTGAGGTGGTGGTCTATTGTTAGTTTAGAGGTTTGCAATAAAAAGCATGAAGTAATATTGGCAAGCTAAGGAGCTTTTTTTTTTTTTTCTTATGATGTCTCCCTGCATCTATTTATCTAGTTCTCCTTGCTTTGTTTCTGCTTTTATATTCGGCATATTCAAAAAAGGGTCAGAATAGGTTTTAAAGATGTAATGCCACGCTCAAGCCTTTTGAACACTAAGAGAAAAACCTCAAAAGGTTCACGCATAAGGGAACAAAGATATAAGGATAGCTTTGAACCTGAGGGGCTCTCTCACTGCAAGCAAGTGCATTGCCAGCATGTCACAGGTGTACACCACATGAGCATGTGAAAAAATAAAATGCGATTGTGAAGGGGTGTGATGCTGACGGGTCCGAGTCCAGAATGCATTAATCCCAGGGTGAATGTGTGCATCTGTTAGATATTTATGTAGTTCCTACTAGTAGTTTGTACAGATATCTAAGCAGGTGAACGTCAACAGCTTTGAAACCATATGTTAAAGGGAGCCTGTGAGATGCTACGAGAAGGCTATCGGGCATTATGGGTCTGACAGGGAAGGGCAGACACCTACTGACTACAGCATTGCCCTGGGTAGTCGGGACTCCTGGGCCGACCCCTGCTGATTTAGCTGCGCGACACTGGGGCAAACAGATGAATCTTCCTCTCCATTTCCCCATCCTTGAACAAGAGATACTAAATATGACTACAGAATGACAATTATATTTCTTTCCTCTCTAATTTTTAGCTTTTTTTTAGGGGCGGGAGGGGGGGGAAGTGTTGTGGCATTGGGTTTTTTTTTTTGTTTGCGGGTTTGTTTTTTCCATTATTCCGAAGGTTTGTATAAAACACAGTTGTGTTAAAACAACAATTTTGAGATGCTGACTTGAATTTGTTGGAAGATGATGGAGTCAGGATCTCTGTCTCCTGGTAGTTACAGAACACGCTACAGTGGAGGACAACCAAGTCCTGTTCCTTTGTCTAATTCAGAGTTTGTTTTATTCTTGGTTTTATATTTTAATTCCGAGTCGCTCAGACTTGGGAATGGCATGCATCTGAACTTAGTCATCCCATTTCCCAGGGCAGTCTCCTCACCACCAGACTGTACCCCTGGTAGATACAAATAAGCACAGTTGAATCCAACATATTTTCAGAAAGAAAAATAAAAATCAGCTTTAAGAAAAACAATGCACTTCCCCAAAGTGACATTTTGTCTATCGTGTTTACTTTCTCTACTAAATATCCTCAGCAAGGAACTGTGAGAATTCATTCATCTTTGAATGAATTTATAAAACATGCTGAGAGGTCTCCGGCTGAAATGTGTGAATTTTTTTTTTTTTTTTTTTTTTTTTTTTTTTTTTTTATGATTAGCACAGAGCACTACAATCCAAAAATTGTCAGTTTACACACCACTTTAACCTAGACCACTCAGTTTCTGCTACCATACATGACTTTCAGGAAATGAAAGGAAAACTGTTTTCACATTGAATGCTGAGTTTCTAAAGGAGGTCTGTTAGGAAAATTTTCCTTCAAATTAAAATTTTCTGTAAAATGGAGAAAACAAATCTCTCAAATCCCCTCCACTTCAAATAGCCTAGCAACTACCTTGAACCTTCAATGGTTCAAGTTACTCTCAAAGGTAAGGGAATCAAAAACTAGCTTTGGAGTCCTATAAGATCCTGTTGCTAGAGGAGTAATTCCACCTTTGAAAATCTTGGTGCGACTAAGTGAATTCCTCAAGAGCTGCAATTTCGTTTTGTCCTCAATGGTTCATATACATATAGAGTGCTGGAGAAATATGCCTTCTTCCCCCTTTTGAAGTATTATGGCCTCGCTGAAAAACAGTCAGGGAGGACACACCCATAGGACATGGGTCTCATAGTTTAGCACTGCCCAAACTCTGGTCCCAAACATTACCAGGCCATAGTAAATCCATGAATTTCAACAGCTCCACTGAGACTGCTGCTAAGTGCTTCTGAAAAAATCTCATCACACCTTTCCATCCTCTTGTATGTCTACCTTTTACAACACCAGAACATACACTCTATAGTAGCCCTTTTCAATTTATCTCCCCCATACTTCCCTTCCCAAGAGGATATTATTCATACCCTACTCCTTCACAATGCAATTAGCTTGTTCCAATCCTTGGAAACAAAACACTCACCCCTTCTTTTGGCCTAACCCTCAAGAACCTTTTGCAAGGGCCCTCTTGCAGCTCACCAGCCCACGAGGTGGGGAATGGCACACTATAATTGCTCTACGCTTGGTACCAGAGAGAGAATAATCACATTCGCCTTTTCTGACTTTGCTTTACTCTAATGAAGCATAGTTAATAAAGAAGGTGTGTATGTAAAGTCGGTGGTTTACCAGAGGCCCACCACCTTGGTTGTCTGAGGCCCCTTTTTCACAGAAAGGGAAAAGTCACGAATGACATCTCCACTGTGTATTAGAAAATATTAATTGAGATTTTTAATTCTGGGAGATGTGCAATGCATGGCATCTATAAAATATGCCCCAAAAATTCTCAGGAATACAGCTCAAAGAGTTTGATTAAAATTGAGCAAAATCAGTCTCTCATCCTTCTGTTTAAAAAATGAGAATTCATTTATTCAGCTTAATTCAAAGATTAAATATGATTAAAATTTCTATAAGATGTCTAGCTTTTCTGAAATAAACTGCAGTGGCCATCAAAATATTGATAGTCATTGGTAAATTACTTCTGGTGTTTAATCAATGTTATTTTTTTATCATCCAATTTTTTCTTGAAGTCAGCTTCTAACACTAAACTACATTTCATCAAGGTTGGTAAAATGTTTAGAAAGGAACAGATGTCAGAATATGGGGATTGCCAATAACACTGATGGAAGCCAGTAATTTCTTTCCTGTCCAAAGGCAAAAGAATGAAGAATAATCTAGACTGTATACAATAATACAAGATTTACTACAACATTAATGGCTATAAAAAGTAAAAGTATACAAAAGCTATCTCCATTTTTTTCAAGCCATCACTAAGGGCAGTGTTTTTCAATTTGAGACAATTTTTACTGGAAAATGAAAGGTCTATGTGTTCTTAAACCTTTAAATATCCATAAAATACAGATGAAGACACAGGCTAGCGTTAGTTGCTTCCAAATATACTTGTATATTAGTCTATTGTGTAAGTTAATAATTTTGCCAAATCTCAAAAAATGTGGATGCAATCTTTCCTTTAAGAAAGCTGCTCAGCTTGTTATTTACAGATTGTAACATTTACATAAGAGTTTGGTTTAACAAGAGATATAAATATAGATAAAACCCTTAGGACTTCATTCTTTAAACTGCCCTCTAAAAATCTGCCCTACAATTTGCACACTGAATTTTGTGCAGACTATTCTTGGAAGCCTTTTGTGAATTAGGGAGAACTGACTCGAAACAGGGGCTGGTTAATCACAATTTTGCAAATTGTACGTAGCAATCATCCTCACATTGTGAAATTCAGATCTATAAAATGCTGATGTTTTAAAGCTGAAAAATAAATAAGCTAAGTAGGACTACTTTGCTAAGGAAAAAAAAAGAAAGAGTATAAGACCCCTTGCAAAGAAATCCTTAAAATAAAAATAATTAAAATAAGAGAAGCGGCATCATAAGAAGAGGGCATCTCCATTCCGTATCTCAACTGCAAGCCCACCCTGGAAAAAATTTTACTACCTGACCATTTCTGTCCCAGTCTCATATCAACAAACTCACCTGAATATACCAGGCAAATTCCTGCACTTCCATGAATAAATCTGTGGGAGATTTACTGTTTTAGAAGGCTTCCGTATATTTGTCTACAATCTGGAAAAGCTGTCCCGTTGAGGAACAACTGGTGAAACTTCACTCTTTCACAGGTCTATCACTGACTGTCATCTGTGCACCCAATCAAAGCTGCTTTGAGTAAATATCAGGACAGTCACTGGAGTATCAACGGCAGCAATATGGATACATAGGTACGGTATTTATGATGCATGTTGAATGCAAGCACTTGAGAATAATAGCTGGCAACTAAATAGTTTGAGGGAGGAAAAGATGATGCCTCGGAAAAGACGATGCCTCAAAGAAGATTTTTTTGTTCTGCTTTCAAGCTGCGGCTAATGTAACTTCATCAGCATTTTGAACAAAGCTGACTCAAGATTCTTTTCCACGCAGGTTTTGCAACTGCTAACATTTAGTATAAATGAAGGTCTCTTTCTATTTATTTTCCCTTATCTGTTGCAGAAAGACCTTGCCGAACTGTCTGTTTTGAGCGTACAAGGATATGCTGAAATTCATGTACAATATTTTTGTGTTATCAATGTAATTATAATGACAAGAACTTTCCATTGGGGTTGAGCCGTGACACAGTGTGCGTTGGTCGCCCTCCTGCCATTCCAAGCCCCCTCACTATGGACCCAAGTCACAAACAGTGGAAACTCTGTTTTCCTGATGTTGATCCTCCCCAAAGGTCAGGTTTCTTACCTCAAACATTCCAGCAGTTGCTTAGACTGCAGTTCAGGAATTTTGTGTAACATTGCTTCTAGAAAGCAAATATTTATGTTAGTAAATACCATTAAAGTATTACTGTTATACAGGTATGCTCATTAGTAAACTGCTAAACATGGGAAAGAGAACTTGAAACTAAATGGATGGAAACATATTATATTTGTATATTAAACAAACTTTACCATGTTACTTTACCATGCTAAGTGTTTTATCAAACACAAAGTCCAGCCATTAACTCTTTTTATGGGAACTAATGTTTTTAGAAGTAATACAAATTCAGAATTCATGCCTTTGCTACAGAGAGCAAGCAGAGGCAGGAAACCCTACAAAGAACAGAACAAATTGGCATTACCAGGATTTCATAAAAGTAGTGGTCAGGGAAAAAAAAGAAGAAAAAGGAAAAAAAAAAAAAGAAAAAGGAAAAAAAAAAAAAAGAAAAAGGAAAAAAAAAAAAAAGAAAAAGGAAAAAAAAAAAAGAAAAAGGAAAAAAAAAAAGAAAAAGGAAAAAAAAAGAAAAAGAAAAAAAAAGAAAAAGGAAAAAAAAAGAAAAAGGAAAAAAAAGAAAAAGGAAAAAAAAGAAAAAGGAAAAAAAAGAAAAAGGAAAAAAAAGAAAAAGGAAAATCAGGGACCCACAGGTACCTTACAGAGGGATGAAATGACATTCCCTTTGAATGGGAGAGGCTCACATTCAGGTATGGCTCTGAATAAGGTACATCAGGTTCACACATAAGAGAATATCAGAGTAGGTTATTCTGGTAGAGCACACTGACTCACCCGCTCCTATTGGAGCTCACTCTTTTGTAGTCCTTTTTCCTCTTTTAATTGGAGCAAGCATTTAACCTACAGCTTCCTCAGCACAAGTGAATGTCAAAAGGACACAGGTTATACTATTTATTCAAATTGAACAGCTTGAGCAATCTTGGCCAATGAAACAGAACTTTTTAATGCCTGAAATTTGTAGAGGATGAAAAGAAAACTCTCTCCTTTCAGTTCCATCCCATGACTCAGTTTGGAACTGAGCTCTACAGCAGTAGAGCTGAGCTTCTTCCTTTGTTTCCTCTGCTTCTCACCTTGGATGCAAAGACTAGGTCAGGAAAAGTATCTATGGTATTTATTAACTCAAAAATGGCATATTTGCAGAAGCCATAACACAGGATCTCTCTTGGGATAAGGGAGCGTGAGACACTGAAAGCAGAGAAGGCCTGCAAGTGGGAAGGAGTCTTCCAGGAACAGGATCTGGATTACACAAAGTTCCCAGAAAAACTTTGGAAGGTTCTTGTTTGCTATTTTGAAGACAACCTGCCATTGAGTCCAGACGTACTAATTCAGACTTTCAAACACCCACGTGTCAACGTGCTCTGAGTTTAATGCAGGACAGCAAATGAGCCATTCATCATACACAAAATCATCCTAAATATCACCTAAGCCATTTCACTTATTTGAGAAATGTTGGTAGCACGGAACTTGCAAGTACTATATATTTCAGAGGTAAAACGTCCAAGACTAGATTTTTTAAAATGAATTTAACATAGTGAAGCCAAAAAAAGTAATTTATTCCACATTTGTTAAATCCAGTTACGTCAGCAATTAGGCAAATGCTTTGCATCTCTGGTTTTGTTACCTTCCTGAGTATTTCTGCTGAAGGATTTTATTCTTCCTGCAGCCCAGCTTTTATTCATGATCTGAGAGCATCTTATTTTCCATTTTTTATTGTGTTTTAGGCAAAGATGTTTCAGAAATGTAAAATTAATATGGACTCAAAGTTCACAGCACTTTAAAAAAAAATAGTTATGTATCTAAGAACCCAAACAGGACTCCAGCACCAGCTGATTCACAATCCCAATGCTTTGTGATTTTCATCAGCTCTCAGCGTTGCCTCCAAAATAGTAGCAGTTAGTGCAGGTAGGCCACGGTGCAGGTACCGAAAGTACCGCTGCTCTGCAGTAATTGATTCTATATGTTGAGGCAGACATTAGGATGTTTACTGTCTGCACACGACTCCTTCCCTTCATGGAAAGCTGTACAAAACTAAAACAGCTCACAATATGTCAGCCTTTTGACGGATGCATCAAGCGCTGTCTCTTAACATTTCTTTACTGCTTGAGAAGATTTGACCTCATGGCTCTAACAAATCACACAAACTGCCTGGACAACACAAGCCGACGCTACTTCACAGAAGCCCGGATGCTCTCAGGGCAACATGCAGCATCTACTCAAGAAAACTGCAGGCAGTTGCTTTAGGAGCACAGTAAAATTTAGCTTTGAAGTCCTCTATTTTTTTTATTAGTAGTAGTAGTAGTAGTATTAATACTTAACCAGGAGTATTTTGGAATTACTGAAGCTGTCTGCTCAAAGCCAAACTCTTGCTAGGTACTGCTGTCCACAGTACAGTCTGAGAGCAGCAGAACTTCCTGATGCTGCCTCTAAAGGTGAAGCGATACAGACCTTGACTCCATGAGACAGAGACACTTCTCCCTAAAAACAAAATACCCAAACCACGAGGGAAAAAAAAAATAAAAAATTAAAATCTACAAACCAGTTTCAGGGTGTTTTAAAATATCCCATAATTCCCATAAGGGAAAAAGGCTTGAAAATATGTCTCTTTGGAGACATTTTTCAATATTTCTTCAGCTACAATCACACGGGTGGGAGATCCTGCCCTTCGAATTGTAGAATTCTACAAGACCACCCAGAGGGACTAGGCCATATCAAGCCACGTTGAAAAGTGTAATGGAAGTAAACTTCAATTTAGAACAATAACACCTTCTCCAAAAAGAATATTATCATATATGATCATGCGTTTCAAACTTTAAAAAGCTTTAACATTTTAAAATAATATACAGAGAAGTGTAATGAGACTAACCAAATCTGTTTTCTTCACTGCGCTTCTCATGGCCTTGTAGCTCTCAAGTCATTGCGTTTCTATGTTTGAAGCTATCTACTGCCTTGGATGAACACATGGAGCTGTTCTACACCAACTGCAGCTGTGAATGCGAACTTGGGTCATTTTAAACTGTTTTGCATAACTGCCCCTCTTTACCAATATTTCTAGGAAGTTTAAAACTATAATATCTGTGGCTAGAAATACACATCACCAAATGTGTGCTGCATAAGAAAATTTGAGTAGACACTCACAACTTACTTAGTTCCCTTTGAGGGGAATAAGAAAGATGCACAGTACTTCCATTATCTGTCCCTAAGTGTTTTTTGTCAAATTTTGACTCTGCCACCATTCTTCAGTGACAGACATTAGGTATAACAATTTTTGACACAATGTCAATAGTGACATCAGTAATATTTGACACAAGGCACATTGGGGTTATTTGACACAGACAATTGGATAGCTCAGGGCACTGGAGATCCAATGCATAAAGAGTTTTACCTCCAAGTCACCAGTGAATATCTAAACCCAGTGTTTTCTAACTGTTACCAACTGATGGCTCCTCAGAGCCTTATACAGAAGGAGTTTGGGTGTATTGAACAGATGTCCAGAAAACAAAAATCAACACAATAAATTACATTAATCTGTGCCCTATGTTGAAACTCCATGGAATGAATAGCCAGTGACAAAGCTATTCTTCTACTGCTATCTGTAATTCCTTTTAAAAATGGTTTAATCCCAAAGGAGAAACGAGAGGATCAAATGAGTCAGAGAGCAGTACAGCTCTAGTCTCCTGAATAAGATTTCTGTCTCAACAGCTTTCAGTCCCATGGTTTTCATTAACAGTTAAATATACTTATGGGAAAATACAAATGTGAAATGTTACTTTCAATGATGTGTTTTCCAAATATTTCACAATTGTCTAATATACAGGACTCTCAAATGCTGAACAGAAACAAAATGAATTACATATATGATCACTCTAGAATTTCCTAGAGTGCCACAGTCCTGATTAAACAAAGCACTTCTACCTACATCCAATAAAAGCACTCATCTAAGAGCCGAGTCTTGCAATATCTATTAGGTACCTGGCTGAGCTCCCAAATCCTGTGTTCGACCCCAGGATCCAATACACAAAACCTGGAAGCTGTGGACATGAGCAAGAAGAGGCGTTACTGCTGGGTGCATGTGAACCGACCTGACACTACAAGGAGAGTCACCTGCATAAGGTACCTAGGTGCTTGGAGAATCTTATATTACTAAGTATTGCACCCAAAGATTTAGAAATCTACATTCCACTGAGCCTTTGTATAGTGTATGAATCCTCTTTTGGAGGAGACATTTTATGTTTTTGTCTTATTTTAAGGTTATGCTTACGTTCAAACACCATCAAAATAGCCTGTTTATCATGGGAAGTCATCAATATGACCATGTGTTCAACTGGAGAACCACGTTCAATCCATAGGTAGAACCAATGGTTGGGCTACCTTCACATCCCTGGAATACTTTTTTTTAAATTTATTTTAAATTAGACTATTCTAACTCCTAAACAGACTCCCTCGTTGTTCTGCAAATTGTGGTTTCCCTAAAAAAAAAAAAAAAAAGAAAAAAAAAAAGAAAAAAGCCATCCTAGCTGGGAATCAGAATACATAAAGCATATTCACTGTTCCTTAAGAAATTATCCCACATTGTTATATATCATAGAAAATGAGGCAAAGCACATTTTGTTAATCATGTGTTTGGTGTTTGGACACCCTGTCATATTGCAACTTCTCAAACAAGTTACATTTTTAAAAAAAGCATAAGAACAATATGTATTTTACTGCAACAAAAAGCATTTCTGGAGCAAACTGTGGGGCTGAACCACCGAGGAAGCTAGCAGTACACCACTCCCACAAAGCAAGTATAATAAACTCGCATGAGACTTGACAGAAGCCGTGCCACAAGGCATTTCCACCTACCTCTCAGAGTCAAAAGGGATATACTTCCAACAAATGGGCATAA
>NC_071469.1:81419430-81459430 GCF_028500815.1 Rissa tridactyla | reverse complement strand
GTTTCACACGGGATTGCTACGTTATTGAAAGCACACTAGAATAGGGTTAGGAAAACACAAATTAGTGTTGCAGGACTGTGACTCCTTCATAAACAGAAGCCAAACTGTGTTAGTTTTCGAATAAGAGAAAAGACTTGCTAAAAGCTTCAAGATGTTGGGAAGAATGTGCCCTACAATGCCAACTTACTGCAATAAACCTAGCTCAGTAACTAGACTGTGGGCTTCTTTGTGTCTCATATTCTGAATGCAGAAAAAAGAAGCAAGACCTCTGTGCCTCCTGCTATTGGGGAAAGAGTCTGAAGAGGACTGAAAACTGCCACTCCTAAAAATAATAAAGCAACAAGTAGAGACAGACATGGTGATTCTCAGGAAGGACCGAAATGAAAGAGCCATAGCTGCTAAACTCGTCAGCATAGATAGATCTATTAAAAATGAAACTTTCCGCAGAAAATTTGGTTCTGACCCAAAACTGACTTTGCAATATGGAAATGTTTACCTTGGAAAAGTCAAAACACCATTCTTAAATTCATTTATGTTTTAACGTGCTGTATTACAATATAGCAAAACAATCTAAAAACATCAAATGTAAACTAGGCTTTTCAACTCCATCAAAACATTTGCATAGTTTCGCCTGAAAGCCTCAGAAAATATATGTTAGAAATCATCTTAAATTAAAAATCTTCAAGACAAATTTAAGACAAAACATATTCTTAACTATTCTTTTTTGTGAGCTTGTGGGCGGCAATCTGACCCCAAAGAAGGAAAGAACAATTCTGAAGAATAAAAATAAGCAGTGTAAATGGCTGAAGCGGGAGTGGGGGGAAACGCAGCTCTGAACGAGGCTAGTCCGTCTAACGCCTTCAGCATGTGACTGACCTCCCCGAAATCACTCGTACACATCAAGTTCCCTCGTGCTTCAGGGTTTTGCTCGATGGGGGAACATCCTCTGACCCTCGTTCTCAGCAGAAGGATCAGTGCCGTGTCACTCCCTACGGGACCTACTGGGGGTTAGCATCACTCGTGTCCCACTGCTCCCCAGATCACTCACCCGGTGCAGCTACTTGGACATTTTTTTGCTGCATATGACCAGGATTAGTACAATTCTGCTCCTGTTTAGTTAGTGGAAAGGAGAGGGCTCCAACTGTGAGAATTTTCAACACCTTAAGTTAGACAAAACACCCAAACCCTAATGTGTAAATTGTGGTCTCCCTGACCCACTCAAGCATCCCTCTCCCCTTCTCCCCCTCTCCTGTCTGCACCCTTCAAGGAAAATTTCAGTTTTCATTTGAAAACCAGAAAGTTGTTTTAGTTTCGTTTTCTATGTATTTTAAAAAAAGACGAAAACTGTCTTGAAATACTTCTAGGGTAACTCTGTGGAAAAAAAAAAAAAAAAAAAAGGAGGGGGGCTCATTTAACAAATGCATGTCCTGTTGGCAACCAAAACCAATTTAAAAAAATTACTAGGTCTTATATTTTTCTATTGGTACTTTCTCATTTCAAAGTTTCTTCACTATGAATATCAGGTATACAAAAAACCAGACCTTTCCGGCGGTTCATGAACTTAAACAATGGACACGGGTAAAAAAAAGTAATCCATTCAGAAAAAATACAAAGATTAGAATGTGCATTTCACATACATTTGGTTTGAGGAGATGTTTCCTTAGGATCTTTCAATTATTTCAATAAATACCAAAACAATTAGTCCGCAGTACAAAGTTGGTCAAAGTTTTTGTTTTAAGGTCATGCTTCAGTATTAATATTCAAGCCAACCCAAGACTAGAAGCGCTACAGCACTTGCAGCAAAATGTGTATACTTTTTTTCTTCCAAAGCCACAGTACTGTAGTTTTTTCTATTTCCATCATTATTAGTATAAAAAAAATTAGTACAAACCAAGAAAAAAAAAAAAAAAAGAAATTTCACTCCTACTTTCGTCTTTCTTTAGATCTTAACCTGACATTAATGAGCAAATACACACTAGGATGATGATCACACTGTAGGATAAAATGGCTCATATACTGTGTTGATAAGTTAAGATGAAAGAAATCCAGAACAAAGACACAACAGTATTGTGGAGATATGTTTAGATTCCAAAATATTTGTATCAGTCAAAGATAGAAACACCCAAGACAAAAAAAAACCCCCACCAACAACTGATAAATAGAAACATCTACTTTTTTCCACTTGACTGTATAATAAATACTGTATATATTAAAGCATTAGTCCATTACTATGCCTAGCTGCCACATACAATACACAGATACATTATATACATATTTTCCATCTGATCTCTGATGCATTTGCAGCTCCCATCGAATATCAATGCCACCCCTAAGCAAGCATGTGAGGGTAGGATTTAAGTTACAGGAGACAAAGAAGATGCTCAAATGGAAACAGTACTGGCATTGAAATCCTGCCCCTGATGATCTAAGACTGTAGTGAGTAACATCTCTGATGCAATTCTTCCTGAATCTCAGAACAAAGCGTTACAATTTGCACTGGGCGGTCTACTGGACTGTACTAGAGGAGTTTACAGGAACCATGGCTGCAAAATCCAGAAAGATTACCTGAACAGCGTTTAATATAATCCCAACCCCCATATGACCACGCTCACTCCAACTACAAATGTGATGCAGATGGCACATTTCTTCATTTATACTCTACTGGGTAGTGCCTTCGTTTTCAATAGCAATCATACACCACAGCTTTTCCTCTCCATATTCTTTCCTGCCAGATGAAGTTTTTTTCTCTTCCCATGCCGATTGACTTTACCTAAGACATTGTGACACTTCATTCCATCAAAACATGGCACCATTCCCTCAAAGTGAGACCACTCATTAGATGTATCGTTCTGAAACATTAATATTAATGCCCAAAAGAGATGAACCATAAGCATCACAGATGGACAAGAAGGGATCAGACGTAAATCGGTAACAGGATTGATAACAATTTACAAGTATGTCAGACACAATGGCACACCGTCTTGATCGACAAGAACTACTATTCACAAACTGTACTTCCTCAAGCACCTTCAGTGTTCTCACCAATCAAGATTCATGATAAGCATATTAAGACTGGTATTTTTTTAATGGCATCAGCCTGATTCCAAGCACAAGTCAAAAGGAAAACCACTTTCAAGGAATGAAAAGCTGAAGCAAATACAAAAGGTGCACTGGATGAATGCTGCAGCAGTCAACCACTTGAGAGAAGAAGGGGTTATAGTCCAAAAGAGAATTTTCCAACAATAAAGTATGATGCACTATATTTAAGGAATGAATGCTGAACTTGACCAGACAGTTCATAAGAAATGCTATGTGATGAGGGTGGGTTTTTTTGTGTGGTGCTGTGTTTAAAGACATTCTAATTGCAGCTACAAACTGCAACTATTTAAAAGTGCTGCCTAACAGCCCCATTACAAGGCAGGCACTGTATGTAAAGGCATGCTCAGGGAAAAATAGTAACACCCCACACCTCGGATACTTTTTGTCGCAATGACTGGAAAAAGTCATTTACCCAAGAAAGTAAATAATGGTGAAATGTATCAATCCCACTGATTCCCCTTCTCTCCTCCAGTTAATCCAAGTTGCCAAAACCAACTGCCTAATGATACTATCTTGTCATGTTACAGCTACTTGTGTTGATGTTGTGCAAAGGACCTAAGCAGTCATTTTTGATCATGTGTTTAAAAAACCCAAATTGAGAATGACTTGTAGAGTTGCTTCTTAGAATTTCTTCCACTAAAGATAGGTACGCATGGTACTTCATTGAAATAGTCAAGCTACGTCTCAATTAAGAAAAATTAGCACAAGCAGAACACCAGATTAACACACCTTTATTCCTTTCACTGCACGAGCTAAACCAGGTATTTCTCCATAATATATTCTGTGCCTGAAAAACTGTCTGCAACACAACACTAAGCCAAGTACTTTTTTGCTGAAAAGGATGCAAGCTGAAATTATTTTATTAAAAAAAAAAAAAAAAAAAAAAGAGAGAATGCCCAAAGTCTTCCTACTTTTTTATTAATACCAATTTTATCTTTCAATTTGCTTGTTCACCCAGCACAGGGATTCACATCTATACTAACTATCAGCAGCTGCACATCTCTGCTGTCCCATTGTAAAGCCAGGCCTGGCTCCAGCAATGGCAGTCGGTGCACACAGACCTAAGCAAAACCTTCTGAACCAGGTTCTGAACTTTCCAGCTTCTTCCTTTTAACTTGAATTCCATAAATAATTTTAGGTGGGTGTATTGTGTCATGAAAACACGAGTGTCTTTATTCGTTGGTTTTTAAAAGCTATATAATTCTTGCCCTGCCTCTAATTGCTTTGTGTTAAATATTCACTAGAAATACATGGGAAATTTGCACATACTTCATAGTAACTATTCTTTTTGTTCCGGAGACAAAATTATTATTTACTCAGTTAAAATTATTACTGATTTTTTGCCAAATGAGAAACTGCAACCTGACTTGATCACAGTGGTTCCATCCTTCTCCTCGTGAATCTCCTATTGCACAACCCTTTTCCTGACAGTGTCTCTCACTCTCCAGACTTTCATCCACTTGGACAGTCAAGCTCTCTGGGAAAATGACTGGATCTGAAGGGTTCAATACAAATTTTGGCTGAAGCTGTAAGGCAAACCATCAAGAAGAGTTATAAAATTCATCTCAGAAGGATCTTCCACTCCTCTCCTACACAGGCAATTTGACAGAGAGGAAGAAGATGAAGAATGGAAGCTTTCAAGAACAACCCAGCCAGGACAGACGATAAACCTGCGTGCTACCCTGAGGAAACAGGGTGCAAAGTTCAGTCCTATGTTTGTATTTCTAAAGAGCATAAAATATAGAATATCCTTCCTGAAGGATAATTCTCTCTCTAGTCTCTTACCACATTGCTATGTAACTATACAATAAATATTATCCTGCTCGCATGCTTCTGTTTACTTAACATACATTATATTCGATGCTATCTGGCAGCAGAAGTTTTAGTTCTGTCATCTTAAAATACTAATAGTTGTCAGTCAAAACAGAAAGTGCATAATAAAAATGTTCCAGAAACTAATAACCCTATATTTCTACACCCCCAGCTTGGAGCTAAGCATTGCTAAAAATGAGATTAATTATATGTTTGTACAGTGCCCGATACAATCAGACAGACCTCTAAACAACATCCTCCTAGAAATGAACACAGACTTGATACATAATCATATAGAGAGAGCGCGTGTATATGTTATGCAATATATGCAACGCTAAATTAATGCTATCATCTTCATTTGGCCCAGTCTTTTGATCTACAAGAGAGTTTGGGGGGAAAAAAAACCCACAATCTGCACAGTGACACAGTGTTAGGTAGAGGATGAGGGAAAAGGGCACGGTCAATATCAAAGTAATTTATGGTGAATTTCTGCAAGTATTTAGAAGCACGGAAACACCAAGGAGATATACACAGGACAGGTCCCTGAAGTTATGACCAACGTAACACGGTACACTGATCAATTTAAGATAAAGCATCAGAAAAATATCCTTTGAATTATATTTGTGAAACTTTAGTGGGAACTTCACTACTTGGGATATTTAAGCCTGCTCTGGACAGGAAATTTTATTTAGACCTTTAAAATTATGACCATTAGAAAATTATGTCTGTGTCTGTATAATATATACACACATACGGATGTAAGGTCTGTTTTTTTAAAAAAGTCAAAGTGCGAAAACAAATTTTGCACTTAATTTGCCCATGCTACAGCTGTAACTGTGCATTAATCTGGCAAGTGCAGATAGACATTTCTGATTACGGTTATGTGAATGCACAATTTACATGCATAATTTTGACAAGTGAACTTGCAACTTAGGCATGCAGTAACTTAAATATGTTTACTGTTGACAACTTAGTAGTATTGGACTGTGACCTGCTTATGCCGCAAAACCAAGGTTAGTCTGTGAGCTTTGCCCCACAATAGAAAATTAGAAATCCTGCAAGGTAGACAACAAGTTGACATCAGAGCTTGCAGAAGGAGCTAGGAAGTCCCACGAGGAGCTCTAAGCAAAACACTTCCATCAGGGATTCTCAAGGAAAAGGTGAAAGATTTTATTTGGCTCCCTTCTGCCCAAACCACTATGGTCTTCCTCACTTTTCTTTGCCCCCCTGTTTTGCAGAGAGGGTAGAACTCCCTATCACTCTTTCTAAAACCTGAAGTCCACCAAGAATTTTGTACTGACAATCTACTAGCAGTAAAGTCCCCGAGACAGAGCAACAGCTGCAGAAAGGACCTCTGCTCCCCAGGCACAGGATGGCAGAACTCTTTATGGATACGCAGGGTGTGTTAAAGCAGGAGGATAAAGGCTTCACTTTGTCCAGGCACGTTATTGTTGTTATTTCTGTTACTCCAAATGGAAATCCTCTTACTGACTAAGGCACTAGGCAATCACCCCCATATGAGTGCCAATAAAGAGATCCATTGTCTACATACTTTGGTAGGAAAGAAAAACAAGAAGAGGGTATGGGGAAGGGAAAAGGTGTTTTCCTTTTAATCTTTTAGACTGTAATAGCCATAATTGGCTTTTCTATATAGTTTGGCCCTAGTTTATCATAGTATTACAGCGAGAAACAGTAGCCTGCACTGATTTTTATACACAAATCTTAATGACTTCAATTGCTTCTAAGGATGCAGAATGGTGGCAGGATATGGCAATCCACCATTAAGGCCCTAAAGCCTTCATAATTACTGAGTATACAGAATATTTATTATAGAGACTATGCCAGGCCTCTTTTGTGAGCTGCCCTGGGCCTGTTCTCTGAGCCACATCAAGCAAGAAGTTTAAATGAAACTGCTCCCAAGTTTCTGAAATGGTTTAATAAAACATATACTGACTGTAATATTCAGTTTATAGTAGAAAACTATTGCCCCTTGGTTTGAAAAATGACCTCTAGTTGGCAATTTTACTCTCAGCTTCATAGATTATAGTCCGCTGTTGGTCATTTTCTCAATCCACAGGGCAATACTTTTCCATAACAAGCTCAAACTGCAATCAGTATTTGTAGGCTGTTACACAAGTTGAGGATAATATGTCTCAACACGTTCTATTATATGACTAAACAAAAGAAATAACAACCTGGTGACACAGACATATGGAGAAAAGCAGTGCTATTCTTCTAATGCTGAGATAGCAGAAAAGCATATTTCTTTGTATTGTGCTAATTTACATTAAATTTAATGGCTTCAATACACAATACTCTCTAATTTGATTTTTTCATTAATGGTGTTTTGGTTTATGTTTTTTTATGTCTATTCTTATGTTAATGTAAAACGACAAATACTAAATTCTATTAGTATCAGATTTTAGAAATGACCGATAGTGACAGAGAGCCTAACATTGTAAAATCACATTAAAATGTATTCAACATAGATATCGTAAAGATCATTTGCTCTTGGGCACACAAAACACACATTCATAAACTTATAGGTTTGATATTAGGAAATTCTGATACAGTTTAGTAGGCAAGCTGCAAGTAATTGTTTCAGCACCCAGCTCTAGTGCATAAATACAAGATGAAATAATACATTTTGGAAAAACAGTTCACCCATTTAGCTAATCAGATAGATACGTCGTGTTGAAGAGAATTCATAGACCAGGAAGCGAGGGAGATCTGGAGCCTCTTCCAAGATGTGTCAGTGACAGCTCTGCCACTGACAGATCTTAAGAAAATCAACCCCACCTTCCCAAAGCACAGTTACTCTGCTCTGTAGGGCTAGTACAACTTACCTAGCTGGCCGGAGCGTGGCGAGGTTTAATTCTTTAATCAATGGATGACGAAAGCTCTTGTAGATCTTTTACTGTAAATGCAAAATATTTATAGTTACAAGACTAACATTCATCCCCATTTGTAAATAAAACTCTGCGGTTAAAATGTGACACCCACCCACGCTCAGAGCCAAAGGGAACAACGTCCTAAACTGAGGCTAGTGGAGTCAAGCAGAAGTGGATACTTTGCCATCCGTCCTCTAGAAATTACGAGTTTCCTGTGCTTTGCAGAAATACACCATATTTGCTGGGGATCTATGATGGGGCAGAAGGAAGAATCTTGTCTGAAAGCTATAAGATGACCCATAAGAGAAAAACATTCTTTGTAGATCTGTATGGGCAGCTTTAGGAACTGTATGCATCTATAATATTGCATTTTGAGATATTAAAGGGGCAGATATTTTCTTTCTTCATGCATTTTCCACTACTGTCCTGATATTGTTGCTCAATCACAGATTCACCTGCATTCCGTAGCTGGAATTTAAGTGGTCTGGATTCATTTAAACATGTAGGAGCTACACCCATAAGCTTTAAAACATTCGAGCTAAAGAATGTATTTGAATGTGATTACCAGAAGATGATGGCTCTTTATCTTACAAGTCTTCAATGAATTTAGATGTCTAACTCATTAATAGTGTTTGTTGCATTAGATTTTACATTTTTATAATTTTAGAAGAAAGGTTTTCTAATACAGAAAAAAAAAAATCAGCTTTTTTTTCTTTTTTTTTTTTCATTTTAAGGTAATAAAAGTGGCGCATATGTGCCATAGCATAATGGATTAATTAAGGAATATGATGTTTATCCGAGGTCCTGAGTTGTACATCTTCATAACTCACTCATAAAAATTAATGTATTATACCACGCTCCACAATGATATATCTATTTTCACCATACCTGTTGAGAATAAATTGTTCTAAATTGGATTATCCTGATACCCAGTGAGAAATGTAAAAATTACATTGTTATTTTAAGAATTTACATTGCTGTATATAAAAAAACATAATCTTCTCACTGAGCTTTTGAACTGTCATGTTACTCCCACTGTTATGAAATCGTAATTGCTGCTGCCACACCTAAAATCAAATGCAATGCATATTGTATTTTTTCATACGCTGTGCATTTCCTACCGTAATCACAAAACCATATACAGTATATTTTAGGACTATTCTTTCATTACTGACTGCTTTTGTATATAAGCAATATACAACTACGCATGCAAGGATTCGTAAAATCCTCATTTCTAAAATCAACAGATGAAAAATCCCCAAATAATAATGTACAGATGTTTCACATTTAAATGAGCTGTTGGCATTTAATGCTGCCAATCATATATGCAATAAAATTGTTGAATTTCAAGCTACTCAGCATTTACAGCAGATTATTTTTATTTTTTAAAATCAAAAGATCATTTTAGTATGACTGAAAAAATGACTGTTCAATAAATATACAATGATATATTTCTGATGTCATCTTGAAATTCCTATGAGTGGTCAACTACGTTACATTGTTCCATACCAATTCCTATTCCTTCTACCCCAAGAAAGTTGATTCTGCTGTCCTAAAGCTGCAATGCCTCGCTAAAAGTAAATTATCTGCACGTTATCTGCAGAGTAATCCTCTTCCTGAATACAAGACAGAACATCAGAGTTTCTAATCCTACACAGATAGAGTAATTCACATCCACTGTACGTTTTACTGTAAAGAGAGTAATACAATATGTTTGATAAATCATGTATGTGTCTGTGTACAAAGAAAAAGGTTTATCTCCTTTCCTACAAGACGCATCCGTATTAAAACGCACACACTCCCCATGCTGGCACTGTAAAAATCTTTAGAAGTTCTATAATAGAGACATTTAAGTTTAAAAAATGGAGCAGCTCACAGGTCAAACAAGTTCCTGATGAGAAGTGCTTAACCAGATATTATTATTCCACTGATTGTAAGTTTTCATCCATACATCAAACCCTAGAATCTATTGATTAAATAAAACTGATTTTTCTTTCTTACAAAGCAAAAGAAAATTAAATCATCCCCATTGTCTTTCCTTGGTTTGGAACTCTCACGTTGTACACACTGGCCATGTGTCCTGCTTAGAATTACAACATCCTTAAGGAGAGTCATTCTACAGTGACTGATCACAGGTTTCTTGCCTCTTCCTCTAAATCTTCTGCTCCTGGTTATAATTGATAGCACTTGATGGCCCAATATTCTGATCCAATATGGCAAGCGATACAATCCCAGATCTACTAAAAAAATCAATAAATTCATTTGCTTCAGGAAATTTTGGATCAGAACAACTTTAAGTATATGTAAATACAAGAATTTACTGCAATTACGCTGGCACATCTTCCCTTTCTCATACTTCTTTTTCACTGCATAATTAGCTGCATCATGCCTTAATTTTGCTTGCAGTCCTACCTAAAGCAATCCAGGCCGGGCAGCTCTTGCAAAGCCTTACCAAAGTCAAGGTCTGACGGCTTAGAGAACAGAGGGTCCCCTTCAGCAAAACACATCAAACCATTGTGTATCTGTATATTGCTGAGCCCCACGTAGCACTGCCTGGGGTCTGAAGATACCTCCAAATACTAACATAGCATGAACACGTAATAGACTGCTAACAATGTCTTTGAAGAGCACCAACAGGTGGATGCAACAATCTTCCTGAAGTTTAGTTTTGTCTTTTTTTTTTTTTTTTTTTCCTTGTGCAAAAACATCCAAGTTAACTTAACTGCTTCCTTGGGCTACTGTGTCTCCAAGTCGGCCTTCAGCTTCCTTCCAGTCTACCTGCGCAGTGCTGCTCTGTGCTGCACCGATGTGCCGTAACACTAAACACGCACCGTAACGAGGCCAGAAACCCTGCATCAGGGATGTGGTTTCCATTCTGGAAGGTAATCACTGCTAGACTAAAACGGTAGCAGCCAAGTTCACGTGCATGTTTCAGATGAAAGGACAAATGCTAAATGCAATTCTGTCACTGTATATACACATCATTTGGTAAATTGTAGAAAGTATTCCGAGTATTTTTTTTTAAGGCAAAGATTTTTTAATGTACTTTAAATCTTCTTTAAATTAGCATCACAGACTGGGGTAAATGCATAATTAGTACTAAATTAATTAACAAAAAAGGAATTTATTACCTGTTATTTCAGTGTAATGGAGTTACAGAAATGCAGAACAGTGAGTAAACACAGACATCTATACCAGTTAAGAAGGCTGCAGCTCGGGCACATCCTTCAGCCTTTTAGTCTTTCTCCACTGGAAATCAACCAGCAGTGCAAAGATGAGAACCTTGCTTCTGCTAAGTAGCACTAATTTCTGCCCATAGTGACATTCAGAAGAGGATCAGTCAAGTCACAGGGGAAAGAAAACTGTTTGCTTATGATGTGGCTGGCACCAATGAAGATGAGTTTGTAACACCCTCCAAGCATCAAGACGACACACAAAAGAAAGATTAAAAAAAATAAAAATAAACCCAACATGCAAAATGTATCAATGCAGTTCTCCAACTGAAAAAGCAGAAGTCAGAAGATCAAGAACTCACAGTTAGGATTTTCCTATTAGTTAAAGAACATAAGGATTCTCCTGAAGTCTTTGATTGATATATGATCTTTTCTTTCTTTTCAGGCAGAACAGCTGTCCAGTGAACTAGAAGAAATAGCCCTGAAGACAGCTTTGTGTCTGATATGACTTTGAGAGGGAAAATTATCCCAATGATAAATGCTTTACATGGAACATCTAAGAAAAAAATAATAATAAAAATGTCATCCATGAAAGAATTTTTCTTTCTATTTGAGCAAGCAATCACTATTATCATCATTGCGGGGGGGTGGCGAGGGAGCACTTTCTGATACCAAAGAGAAAAGGTAGATCCGTCCCTCAAAACTGGATTTGGAATGAACCTAACCAAAAAGAGGCAACAGGTACTTTTAAGAGAAGGGTAACCAGGCCAATGGGGAGAGAAGCAGAGAATTTTCTGAAGATTGTCGGGACGCAGTGACCTGGGATATGCCGTAACTTCCTTCATTCTTCTTTGTAAGGAAATTCTTTAAGAAAGGTGAAACACACTTTGCTGGCTGATAAAGATACACAATCTTTGCCACAACAGCTATACGCAGAAATAGCTTGACCATGTCCACGAAAGAATCATGCAATAATAACCATCACAAACCTTCTCATCAGAAGGACTTTGTACAAATCAGTGTAAATTTATTCAATCTAATGGAATTATGTAAATTACATAAATCGAGGACTGCAGCCACTGTGATAATACAGTGAAGTTATGTCCAGGTTAGAGGAAAGATGGCATGAAATGGAGCCTTTCTGGAGCTTGCTCTAGAGCTGTGTTTTGGCAGCATAGTGAGAGAAAAGAAAAGAGCCTTAGAGAATGACCAGCCAGAATACTCAGGTGAAATTTGTACATCTTTCTCATTTTAAAACACATCTCATTGTGGCACTTCAGTGTATGGATGAGCACTGACGGGTGCTGTCATACACAGCCAGGAAAAGGAAAAGTAATTACAACTGCACCTTCCTTGAAGTAACCAAATCCATTATAACCCCAGCAGTGGCAAGCAGTACATCAATGGCTCGTCCACCCACCTTCCAAAGCCTTGTTGAATTTACCACACAGATGGTCAATACTAAACAAGGGCTCCTACATATCTGATACAGGAGCACAACAACCTTCTGCCCATCCTATCTTTGTGGCTCTCAAATCCTTAACCTAGATCTCTTTGCTCACCCTGCCCAAAACTCTTTGTCTTTCAATAGAATGGATCTTTCCCCAACAACCCTCTTCCAACTTTCATTCTCCTCCCAACCAAGCGACCTTCTTCCTGCCCCAAAGCCTTCCTGAATAACCCCCGTGAGTATACTTATTCCAGGAGCTAATTAAAATTAAATAAGATCTTTAGCACTGAGAAACTTAGAGAGACAGTTACACATTCTCATATACATTTGCACAGCAAGAGGTAATTTCTCTCCCCTCCCTTGCATAACTTGAATGCCCTTCCTCCCCCTAGCCCAAAGCCCGCTCCTTCATCCCTATTTCTGGAGTCCTCCTCATCCTCCCACATAAGCTGTCATTAACCCTACACATGAGAGTGGTGTTCCCACCAGCTGTTGACATCTGCCTGCTCTTCTGGCACCTCACCTGTCCCTCCCCTGCATTATCGAGTGCCAGCCCCTGCTCTCGTGCAGATTTTAAATCCACAGTTTTCAGAAATCCAGCTCCATGGGATTCCAACAACAGAAGAACAGGAGATAAGAATATAAAAGCATCCTCAATGTGGTGTCCCATCAGGGAGCCAACTAAATCTGATAGACACTGTCCTCTCTGACCCATAAGCAGGAAAGGGCTGAGCATTTAGAGAGGAGAACAGCAGTTCAGAAAACACCTTTATATGGTCTGTAATTGGCCAGTATCACCTAACAAACAAAAAGCATTCACCGAGGTCTTTGCTTTCGGGGTAATCAAATCGCATTAAAAAAAATAAAATAATTTCCACGCATACACGTTACACATATATTTCTGTTTCCCCTCCTTCTCCCCCACTTTTAGTTTGCAGTGACAATCAGCAATTATTTTACAGAGTAAGACTCTATAACAAGCTTACAGGATGCCTTTAGTAATAAGATAATTATTTGTAACTCTATAAAGAATTATAATTTTTAATTTAAAAAGAAATCAAATAAAAACAGCTTTCATCTTTCCTACCATGTGAAGAAAACATTCTCTGCCTACAACTCAAATTATCATTCTCTCCTTTGTGCAAAATGAATTGACCCAGAAAACTAAAAGGGTAAGAACCCATATTTGCTGGGCTTATTCAGCAGCCAAAAGTTCATGAAAAACACTGTTGTGTATCACATAGCAACCACTTGATGCCTATTGTTAAAATACAGTAGTTATTCAAAAAGTAAAATCTTGCATTCTCAAATAAGAAGCCAGGCTGCAGTGTGTGTTTACTGTTTTTGGGAAATAGTCATCTTGCCATTTTCTCTTTTTCCATAGTCTTGGCATATTTGGTCAGCTATGCAATGTGCAGTTACCCACAGGAAAGAAAAGGAACACAAGAATTTTCCTCCAGTGTTTTGCTCACAGGACAATGTCCATTCAAAGCAACACTTGAGATCACTGCTAAGAGGGTTAAGATGTGCTCCATTTTTATGCAGCCACACTGTCGGTAAAAATGTAATATTCCAGAGGAAGAACGGGAGAAGTATATCGCTTTTTGACTGAGAATTCCAGTTGCACACTTTGGCCTGTTCCCAAAGCAAGCTACTCTCAGGAAGTCCTTTACACACGTACAGATGTCCACATCGCTACTGCATATTTGCACTTCTTCCCAGCACCGTTACCTGTCGCTACAGCTGGGCAGAAGTATGAACTTCACAGACATCTCCCACTCCACCTTTCCTCCAAATCTTTTGTGGCAAGATATGGTAAAAAATAAGATGCAATAAAAGTAAAATTTATAGAGGAGGGAAGAAAGTCAGCTGTAGAGTCAGAAAAAAAATATTAACAATTTCTGTTAAACGGAGCATGGGTTACTCTAAAATATTTGAAAAGCTGCACCAGATCACACTGGGAAGGCACTATTCTGGCCTTCCCAAATTTCCATGGAAGCTGAAACACAGCCCTCAGTTTCAGTCACAACTGTATCAGACTATTTAAATTATCAAAGCAAGACCAAAATGGTTCTTCTGAAACAACTGCTGGAGCAAATGAAGGGAAGAATAAGAAAGACAGAAACTCCCTTGTAGGTGCTATTATGTGCTATTATATAAATAGTACAACTTAAAACTTCAAGATAGTGGCATTTTTAATACCAGAAGGGAATGGCAGACTTGCTTAGCATAACTTTGAGATATTTCATCAAGGCTGTGTATAAACAGGTGTGCAACATTTTTGCTAGCTGTAAGATGCTTGTTGAGATTATCTGCTTATCTAAAAGAGTGTTTCAACTCCTTTTGAGTAGTTAAAATAAGATAATGGTGGAAAGTAGATTAAAAGGGGCAAAACGTGCGAGCATACGTGTTTTTGCCAAGAGCCTTACTTTGAGCCCAGCTGTATCCAGGTATGTGTGCACTGTTTCCATAGTCTCTGGAAAGAAAGTTGAGTGGTAGGCAGCACACCCCACATGAACTCATGGAGCTGCTAAGGGAAAAATGTGAGAATGAATTAGGTACCCGGAAGCAATGAGGTGGGGTTTATCATTTTAGAGAGAGATCTGGCTGTTTCCAAAACAAGATGGAAAACACGGATGTGCTGAAATTGCAGCTTGCTTGCTGCAAGTTCTCCTGCTTGTCTTAAAGAAAGTTCTTTATTGGACGTCAGAGGAAAATGAAAAAAAAAAATCAACTTCTTAACTGCACATCTCAGCTGGCTTACAAAGTATATATTAAAACAGAAGTGTATATACAATCAAATATTAGAATCAGTCCAAAGGTAGATCAGTGGGTACTTATAGACAGGGATTTTCTATACAAAGGAAATACTTGGTTTGGTCATTGGTCAGTGATCTGGCCATGAGCGGATGTGGTAATTATAGATGACTGTTGAATAGCTGTAGTTACAATAGTACAGTCATGTTTAATTTATCAGCAAGATACTGGCTTACTTTATGAAACAAAGACCAAGCTAGTACATCCCGTGCACAACTAAAAATTAAGAAATCTTTCCCCTAAACCAATAAAAAGTATATGTTGAAGATTAACGCAGATCTTTTCCAGCACAACTCAAGTTCTCCTCTGAAAAGGTGTGCTTCTCTCAGAAACACATTCCCAGCACAAGGACTGGTAATTTATGATCCACCAAAATACTCTGTTGAACAAAAAAAGTAATACCTACAGTGCTCCTATGCAAATCATTAAGAATAAGTGACTCTAAGGACCAGTAAGAACAAAGCCCAAAACTCCTATCAAACATTATTTGAGGTTTGAAAAAGTCAAGACAAAGTGTAATTTTTTTTAAATGGGGATAAATTGGGATTTCTGTAACAATTGACTCATTTTGCCTGCTTTTATCTAAGGATCTCAAAGAGCACTCCAAGTGTTAATTAAATTACAAAGCATTTTTGAGACAGGTAAATGGTATTATGCCCACTGGGGAACAGAGAGAACATTTATGTTTCATTACTAAAGTCAAACAATAATTCAGTGGCTAGTAATATAACCCAAGAATTACCAGTCGCCACTTCTACTCATTGACCTGATGGCCTCACAAGAGATAAAATTAGCCTTAAAAGCCAAAAATACTTTCTTCTTGTGCTTTTCTGTCTTCGAAGAATTGGGCCAAGATTTTTATATTTTATTTTATTTGTCTTCCTCTGCTTACTGGGAGGCCTTTCTTTCAGAGTTACGCAAAAGCAGCCACTTCCTAACCTATCCAAGTGTGTTAAGGATCACAGTACAGCAATAGGGATAGGAACCTAAACAAGGGCAGTGAACTGTAATGGTGCTGTTTAACAACTTACGCAGCTGCATGAGGATCCTCTTCTCCCTCTTCTAAGCAGCCATCTCCCAGAGATGACACATAAGAGCCTCTATCCCATCAGATGTGCAGATGAAATAATTCTTTGCTGGCCAATTCACCCACTTCCAATCCTACTCTACCAAAGAAACAGACGTAAAACTACCCTAAGGAACCTTGTGCCTTGTACACATCATATAGTAATCTCCCACGGAAAGGAACAACATAAGAAACAACCAACGAGGCCCTGAAAATGCTTCAAACCATGGAAAAGTCTATTCTGCAGTCTACTACATGTATTTTGGGCTGCATGTAAGGAGATGAGGGAGAAACATTTCACTGACCATTCTATTCTTAGCCAGAAAAAGGAAGCCACCTTTTTTCATTCGGGCTTAGTCCTGACTAGTACAACTGCAAGATCCAGGAGCAATAAAGCAACAAGATATAATGCAATCTGCACAACAGACATTCCAGTGACTTACAGTGCAACCTAAGGCATCTCTAATTCATGACTGGTACAGCTCTGTTAGAGCTTTAACAACTTATATCTCCATTAGTAAGCTGATTTTGGAGAGTTCTTCATAAAAGGTTTTTCTGTTTTGTATATAACTATTTATTACTTAAAAAAAAGAGAAGGACCTTTTTGAACTTTCTTTAAACCTTTTGAATACAATGTTAAACTAAGATTTCAGGTTTTATACCTACCCACCCCACCCCCACTCCCGTTTCTTGTTATGTTATGAAGAATCAGCTATGTGAAAGAGATGAGAATGTCTGATTTAAGTGACCAAGGCTTAAGATCGTTTTTACTGCGGCAGAAAAAAAAGCTGCTGCATATATTTCCAGTAGTAGTAGTATTGTTACACGGTATGACAGTCATCATCTTTTTTTCTTTTCCTAAAAATATGTCTAAAGAACCACACAGTTTATACACTGCATTCAAAATATTTTTCTTCGTTTACATTGATTGCATATTTCAAATCATGTTACAGCTGTATCGCTTAGCCTAAATCAAATAAGGAATCCACATAAATGCATACACACACTTTCCTTGTTTTTAGACATTGCCAATATTGACAAGATTAAAATATTTTTCCCATTCATTATTTATTGTGATATGATGAAACAGTAAGAGTATGTATTTAACGGAACATCACAAAGTAGAGTTAAAATGTGGACATGCTGTTTCATTTTGATTTTACTGTGACAGTGTTAAGTACATGACTCCCTGACTGCAATAATGACATTTTCGGGTGATGGAGATTTAAGATGCTTTGCAAAAATGCAGTGTTATCCAAACTCTTCAGCCATGCTGACTAGGAGCATTATTAAATAGATGAACCCAAGATTGGAAAGAGTGCTGTGACTTAAGTCTCTCCTGTTGCAGAGGACTGGGGGAATCGGTGCTCAGTGCAAGAGCAGCAGCAAACTCCCATACTGCATCAGGTACATAACTGGAATGACTGGAAGGCAGTCATACATATAAAACTCCAACACTTTTACGAGTACCGACATTTTTTTGTTACCAAAAGGGTGTCCTGTGGATAGTTTCTCTGCTTCTAGGCTGAACTGGTGCTACCTGACAGCTGGAGTCTGGGGTCAAGCACTGCTGTATCTGGCTGAACCTCAAGCGTAGGGTAGATACGTATGAATTTGTTTTTCAAATGTATGTACCTTGGATTGAAAACCAGAGACATAGCACTGCACGATCCCAGTTTCCAGCTCACAGTTGGGCACCATTCTGCAGGTTTCTACTGGCAAAGAAGCGAGGAAATGACAAAGAGAGCGCACCACAGCAAAGCAACTATAACCAAAACTGGCAGTGTGGGGCAGAGGAGCACAGAGCTTGCCTCCTGTGGTATGTGGCAGTATCTGGGTTAGAATGCAGAAAAAGACGGACACGTTTTAGCCCAAATGCTTATTCTTGCACACTACAATCTAAATATACCCCCTATAATAAATAAAGCAGAATAATCAGAAGGTGCTGAATGCTTAAAATGCATCCTTAACGAAACAAAACAACGTAATGCATATCTCTCTTTACATGTCAAACAATTTGCCTAACAAATCATAATAATGCAGAATGATATAAAATTCACCCATCAAGCCCAAACGCATGCACAAAGATTACCATGGCAAAGAATTGTGAATTTCATTAAATATGTTAAAGGCAAAAAAAAAAAATTCAGCTTTGAAAAATAGTAATCCTGTCTTTCAACAAAAATATTATAGGAAGCTATGAATTTGGTAGATCTGAATAGGATGTTGGTACATGTTTTACTAAGGTAATATAATGGCACACTATTATTAGATCACATTAATCATTACTGTGCCAAAGGCACTGACAGCACCACTGAAAAGGATTGAAAGGGCTGGTAATGGATATAAATTACCCATTGTGTGATAAAAGGATTTTTACTAAGAAGGTAAGAATAAAACAGCAAATTTCTAATATAACTGTTGTGTAAAAACCAAAATAAAAGTAATCCAGCCAGTAATATCCACAAAATCAGAAAGTAAGCACTTTTGAAACAAGATAAAGTCACAATAAAAACTGTATACAATGTAAAATTAATTTTGCGGTGCATAATATTACTATCAATTTAAATAGTTTACACGATGACCTCTAAGGGGTATGGTCAAGAGAAAGGTAAGCTTTGTTAATTAGAATCGAGTATGAGCTTCTGCTTATCTATTTTAAGTTTGTGGGTTTGGATTTTTTTCTGAGGTTTGGGTTTTGTTTTGGTTTTTTTTTTAAACCTATAATGGCTTCATGACACCCCCCTGAAATTCAAGACATATTCTGAGGTTTCTGTTTTCTGCATTAACATCGCAACAAACAGCACATCTCTCAGATGGTTTTATTTGGATTCCAAATGCTATTACAAAATGAACCACGTCTTTGCTGAGCTATTTAACCATTTGATTGAAACCATTTGTATCACGAATTGTCCAGTTTTGTGCTCCTCCTTTACTCCGGCAAGTATTTCCTGATATTAGTAAGTGATTAGTAAGATCAGTAAAGTGAATTGGTCAAACTACATCCTTATTTACAGCATTAAAAAATCCACATTTCTTCTTTGAAGTTGATGGAATTATTCTAGAATCAAGTCACTGTAATTCTTTTCTAGTCAATTGTCTAGAATAAAATCCAGTAGCTCACATTCAATTAGCGAGTTTTAAAAATTGTGAGCCATATTCTTAAATGATATAAATTCATAAGTACAGACATCAATCCTGAAAACACTTACGTCTATGCTTAACTTTACTCACGTGAGTAATTCCATTAGCATCAGTAATTCAATACCTGCTTATGCATTTGCAGTACTGAAGCTTTAATACGCCTGAATATCCTCTCACTTACATCAGCTATAAATCAGCACATTTCCTCTGAATCACACAGTTTCTACTGATTCAGAAGATATAAAAATGAGTGGACAACCCAGTATAACAATTATAATAAAGAAATAACATAAGAATTTGATTTGGGAGCAGAAGCTATCAGAAATTTTGATTTAAGAATCAATTAATGCACGTAGAATGTGGAATTAATTATCGGTTATTTCCTAGGAAGCTAGACTTTTATTTCAAACTGAGGGCCAAATAACCCAATTCTGATTTCACACCGATTTCCACACCAATCTGATTTCTCAGACTTTACAGGAGCTTTTCTTCTCCCGCACTGGAATAGCTCAGAGGAAAATCACATATACAATGTAGTACACCCCTCCACTCACTGATTTTCATGGGTGGTGTTCTCATGCTAATATACAACAGAATATGGTTCTTAATAATATGCATGAGATGTTCTACTGAACTTATGGAAAAAAAAAACAACAAAAGTGATAAAATGAATTTAATCATGAGTGTCATGGATTTTTTTTAAAATCAGCAGTCTGTTGATAAAGTAATAAATGATGATTCATCTCTACCACAATTATTACATATCAACTGCGTAAGATGAATGCTCGTGATTTTACCAAGCAGATTTTTTTCTTGAAAAATCTATTTGTAGCTCACTACGCCCTGAAAGAATTACAATGAAAAGTTTCGCTAAAGACATGAACTTAATATTTTTGAAGATGTAAAAAAAAAAAACACAAGAAGAGATTTTTAAATCTAATTTAGGTACCTCATTTTTATGTAATTTTTCTGATGTGGAAAAAGCAAACCTAAAAACTCAGACCCATAAGCAGAAGAAAATGTTATGAGAACAATATAAGTAAGTATTCTTACCAGTTACTCTTAAACCAACGAATCTGTTCCCTGGCTGAGGAAATTCTTAAAAGACACGGGATAGGTACTGAAGGTCGCAACTGTAAAAACAAAACCTGTGAGAATTTTAATATGTCAAAACTCAGAGTTTGAATCAGACATTTACGTTAAAATATTACAATGCCACCTCAAGCAGACAATCTACAGAGCAGCAGAGAGTACTGAGAATTAGAATAGTAATGGGATTAACACCTTTTATTTTTTAAGCCTTCATAATGTATGTGTTTGGTGGTCATTTCATTTTGGGAACTGAAAAGTTCCTTCAGTTCTGGATTGTTTTGAGAGGGAAAACCTCTCCGCAAGATAATGCTGAGGAACAGAATGAAATTCTTCTGATCCTTTCCCCTAGACAGTGCACCAAGAGAGGACAAAACAGGATAAAACAAAAGTTGCATAGCATACTCCAGAAACCCAGTTATTCTCTTTGACATTGATATTCTAATCTTTCAAACCGAGTAAAAAGAGAACAGCTACTAATTGTATTTTTACTTTTTTTTAATTCCATTTTATAACAGAAATAAGTCCTTTGTAGATGATCTCATCTAATAAACCCTACTTAAAAGAGATAAGAGCTAGCAGTAAAAGCCAAGCCAGAACACTTCCAAGATATTTGTCAGTAGTGAATTTAGGGCCATTACATTAGTAAGCAAAATAGAAACAAAAACAAAGGGCGTTCTTAGAGCAAAATAAAGTTCACTCGACTGAAGCTATAATCTGAAGAATTTATGACTGAGAATTCTAACTATGTTTATTCCTATGCGTGTCTAACAAATGAAATTAAAGGTCACTTCCAAATAATACATTTTGTACATCTACATCAACCAAACTATTTCATACAGCAGGCTCTGGCTCTGAAACCCCTGTTCAAGCACACAGCCTTAGGGCTTCACCTTACCAACACTGATTTCCCAGAGATCCACTGACTTCTCCGCAGAGCCCCAGTGGTGGGCTGTGGTAGTCAGTGTGTACAGAACTGCATCTTTCATTTCTGTGGGAAATAATTAAGAGCTTGGCCATTTTATTGCATTTGGTTTAAATCATTCAGCACCGACAGGACCACACTGCTGGGCAATGCCATTTGTTGACTTGAAGGATAAACAACAATTCTGAGGACTCCTATTGATGATGAAAGCAATATTAAATAATTCTGCAAATTAGGAGTTCACTACTAAGCAGCACAGCCCTCTGCTAGTGCAATACAACACTTTACATGTACCCTCTAAGATCTCTCCAGACTCCGCCTTGTCCCAATTACATCCAATGCAAAATGCTACTGCGGAACATCCCACTTTGTCCGTGCCACCTCCTCTTCTCACTCCTTTGGTTCCTCCACCACACCAAACGCAGGCTAATTTTCATTTCGATGGTCTACCATAACGTTTCCCAATTCCCACTCCTTCCCCCCTTGCTTGCAGATTGAACCAGTCTTTATCACGCGCTTCGAAATATTTTCCAAGTGATAATTCTGCCATACAGCTTCTCTGACATAGGAGAATTACCCCAGTAAAAGCTTCAAACCCCTCCTTTATAACTCACATTTCCACAGTTAACTGCCAACAATTGAGCAGTAGACATCTGGTTTGCCATCACCACTGTTTCTCTCGCGTAGGAACACATTTCTTTTTTGCACTCTCCTCATGCCTAGTTTTCTTTTACATGCCAATTGTCTCTGGTTTTATACTTGAATTACAAGGCCCAAAAGGCAAAGCCTATCTTCTTGTTAAATATTTTACAGTATTGAGCTTAATGGGTGGTGAGCAAGCACAAGCCAATCTCATACCCCATTTTCCATGGGTAGACCTGGCTACATGAGAGGCAAACCACCGGGCAGTCAAGCCAAGCACCTACCATGTCGGCTGGACAGAATGAAAACCTTTCGTAAATGGTTAAAAAAACCAAACCACTCTGCATCAGACTGGGTCTGCCAAATAGGAAATCATACCTAGACAGGATTCAGGTCCCATTTATAGAGGGACGTACCATTTTAGAATTCAAATAAGTGAATTTTGGTTACAATATTTGGACGTGCAGGAAAAGCAAATTCCTGGACCGCTACATATAAACATAGGTCCCATCCAACATTTTCAGTTGCACGGTGTCTAAAAACAGTGACAGCTTGTTTGTCTAGAATTTCTGCAGTTGTTGATGTCTTAAAACCTCAAGATACACCTTTATAATGTTTACTCGCAGCTCATTCAATGCAAGAAAGCCAAGAAATAGAAACAAAGATGATAATAAGCTGTTAGGTTTCGAAAAGATGTTATCTCGCTAAACAGGTTCTTAGTACTCCTACGCCAACATCGTAGTCTACATTTTTGCTATGCTATTACAAGGCTACTTGTGTTTAAAAAAAAATTCAGATTTTACATACACGCTCATGACTTGCAAAATTCTAGGAATGATTCTCAAGGGGCTTTCACTAAGATGCTTTATAAATTCTGATGACAGACAGAACACAGTAAGGCTTCATCTCTTAAAGTCCTGTACTGATTTGTTTGGAGGCTTCGTGTCATTGATCAGCATGTCAATGTCTCTTGCAATCTGCTTTCCAGTTCATGACTGTGAGTGAACCCCTCAGGTTTAAAACCTTAAATGATTTAAGGTCTGTGATACATAACCTTACGAACAAATTGGGAAAATCTGTAGCTTTACACATTAAACTGTAGCAGAAATGATTTAAAGCCTTATAAAAAGGTATTTTACTTACCTGTGCTAATATTATTCTAACACATCTGACACTGACTATGTAAAGCAGATAGTTTAAAGGTACAGGCAGCAAGCTGCGCGGAAACAAGATAGTTCCACTTCGGTCAAATCGGGCCAGTTTACCAGTGTCTAATACACTTGCTGGCATAAAAAAATTGCATCGTGAACCCCTACAGACCAATTTATCATGGCAAAGCCTCCCCAGCTAACACTCCCGTGCAGCTGCACTCGGGTCAGCAAGTGAGCGTCTTCCCCCAGCACAGCCCTCTCCCCCTGAAGAAGAAACCCCAAAGGCCTTCAGGATGGCAAAATAAAAGTACTATCGAGAAATAACTGGGGTAAGAAGGACACCATTTTTGTCCATTCTTAAACATGCTTCTGTAGCTCATTCCTTGAAATGAATTACAGACATTAAAGGGAGAAAGCAATCTCTCGTCCCATTGATGAGTGGGCACCAGAAGGATTTCTGCAGGTTACGGACAGAAACCTAATACGCAGCAAGGGAAGACAGATGCTTGAGCATGGACTTGTTCTGAACGATGGGACTCTCCCTCAAATCCTGAGGCTGCAAAGGCTTCATCACGAGGCTCTTAGCACCACATCCCATTCCTGTTAAACTCAATGATGAAAGCTCTGCTCATCTCAAGGGGACAAGACTTGGGCCCTCCGTAAACAGCGTACCCTTTCTGATGGAATGAGGTGTCACGTTTAAATAATTATTCCCTATCAGCTGCTTTTTGAGGGCGTCTTGAAAGGCCGTGGCATAGCTGCTCTCACCCTAGGCACATCAGAGCTGCAGGGACAGAGATACGCGGGCAGGGAAAGAGGCTCAATGACAGGACGAAGCCAGGCCAGCAGCCGTGTGGGACACCCTTCATGGGGCTCCATGTGAACGCAGCATATATTGTAAATGCAGGGTAAGACCGACAGTGCCTTAAGGGTCCATTTAGTGTCACTGGGAGTTACATGCATAAATGAAGAGAGAGAAACAGTCCTTAAAGCAAGATGTTGGAATAAATCTCAGTATTTTTCCACTGTCCTGAAAAACTAAGAGCTGATACCACTCTTCTCAGGCTGGGCCATGGTTTCCAGCCGTGCCACCGCAGCCAAGTCCCAGCCAAACACTGGTCCTCCCTCATAGCCCCAGCACCAGACCTTGCTCCCTGTGCGCCCTGCCCAGGCACTCGGAGATCTTCAACACGTAAAACTGTCTGCCTATAAATACAAGGTATTTAAAAATTCAAATCTCACCACGACAGGATTTGCCCACGTCTCCTGGCAAATCTGCAGTGTTTGATCTAACATCCTTTCAGGGAAGCTCCTTTACATCACTGAGATCACGCGACAAACTACCGCTCTCATTTTCCCTCCTGGTATAAGTAAGCAAAAGACAGCAAAGGGAACAGGACAGGAATGCGCATCATTTTAACTTCTGGGGAGCCAAGGGGTTTGCAAAAATATTTTATCAAAGAGACACAACTCTTTTCAGCTCCTTAGGTTTTTCTATACATGATTGTGTGTCAAACATCCCACTTTGCATTTATTTTGTGCAGCTTCTACCTGGCTGTGTTCTTTGGCACTACTACCACCATTAACCTGCTTCTGGTTAGGAATAGCTACCAGTTGCAAAATCAATCACTTCAGCATGGTGCTGCTCGCTCCTGCCTTTCATGCTCAGGCCCGATCCAAAGCCCTAGAAGTCAGGAGATATCATTTGACTTGGTGGTGGCTGGATCAGGCCCCGCTGCAGACCAGGAGTTCAGCGTGACTGCTAACGACATCTGTACTGCTGGTGGTGAGCATGGTTTAACTGTGACTTGGCACTTGCCACTGTGGATTTGGAAGGGGTAGGATCCAGCCTGAGGGGCCACATTGTGCCCTGGGAACATGCAGGCACACTTCCCCTGGTGTCAGCAGGAAACCCACGTGGGTGGGGTTGCACCATCCTCCAGTAATCACACATTGGGGGAAAACCTTTCCCACTGCTAAAGTGGGGTCCCTGGGGGCAGAGGAGGAGGAGGGGGGTAGGAGCATCCCAGAGCAGCAGCCCCAGGGAACAGCAGCTGCTGCCTTCCTGCCCCACTGCTGCAGGGCAAGTGGGGGGCTCCGGTAGTTGCTGCACATCCCAGCCCCCAAGGACAGCCTCTGCCGGCTGGGGTGCCCCCGGGCCTGGCACACAGCTGCCCTGGATGACACCCCCCGGGCCAGCTCGCACCCATGGGCTACCCTGGGTGGCAGTGAGGTGCCTGCAGAGCAGCACCCACAGCCTGCATCCCTGCCCTGCGCCCCAGGGAGCTGTGCTGGGGTTGTGCTCTACACACGCGCACCGAGCGCTGGCTTTTCTCCATCCAGTCTTCTTCCCTTGGAGAGATTTGTTTAAAAAAAGTAAAAAGCTAAGCCAGACAGCTGCCCACTGAGTTCCAATGCAGGTGTTTAAAAAGGGCCAACTTACTTCCCACCTATATGAAAAATAACTTTGCTCGGAGGGAAATTGGATACCCGCACTCTCTTCCTACTGGTGTTCTGGATGCATGGGATGAAGAGACATTTGTGGCAATCTGATTGAGCGAGTTGTAAGAAAACATTATGAATTTAAAGTAGTAGAAAAAAGGTTTCCATCACCTCCGTGCCTATACCATGACACATGCATCTTAATATATTACATAATAAAAAAGCCATGATGTTCTCAACCAATCAAATTACGCTACTGTCTCTTTAATAAACAAATCCATGTGCACATTAACAGTGTTGAAAATTCAATTTAAACTCTTTGTCTGTTGCTGCTTACTCTAAAGATGGTCTTTCTTAAACAACAGAGCACCAAGGAGTCGTTAGGGCTCTCTCTTCATTACTTCAAAAAACCAATCATTAGACACCAGAGTATATACGTAATTAGAAAATCACTTCCTTTGCAATCCAAGCTAAGTAGTTTACATACTGTAATTACAGGGACAAAATCAATTTTTAATCATTTCACTGATTGGGCTCATCAGCTCTGTGGGAACATTGTAACCTGCTTGTTGTGCAAAAGCAACATCTGGGCTAAAACAATTACCCTTTGTTTGCTACAATATTCCTTAAATCTTTTTGCTTGCATAAAAAAATGAAAACACGAAGACAAGATATTTCGATGTCTTTTTGTCCTTGATCAACATATATCCTAAAGTACTACTTGCAATGAGAGTTTAATGTTCCTCAGAATTTACAGTTAAACAGTACACTTCCAAGGAATGTATTTTTTCAGGGAGATAAAAGTATCTGATTGTTTTAAAGAACCATTCAGCTGGCTAATTGTTCCATAGCTAACACATGGTATTCAAACAACCCACACATTACAAAAGCTCATCTGGATAATAATGGGCAACTATTATTGCAATGGTTTACACTTTTCTAATACAAATGAATGGATTTTATCAAAATTTGAAAAAAAAAAAAAACTAAGAAGCTGGGTATGTGTGAAAAATAGATGGTATGAATTGGCAAGGCAAGGCTAAGCATTTTGTTCTCTTAATAGGAAATGACCTCATTTACACTGGAGTAATAATTAGTACTGCTTCACTGACAGTTAAGAAAAAAAGTTTCACAGTATAATAAGGCAGCATCTCCTTTGTTAAGATCTACATTGATTATTAACCCTTGCCAAGAAAACCCAAATTTAACTCTGCATTACGTGTGCTAATCTCTATGGCAAGAAGTAAAATGGAGCGGGGTGGGAGAAAGAGAGCACCAGCTAAAACTAAGGCAGGATCCTAGCCCGCGCCCACCAAAGTCAGCAGCTGCTGCGTGGCTGGTATAGAGCGAATGGGATAGGATGTCAAGGCTTGTTAAGTGAGGATATTGATGTCTGAAATATTTTCTACTTGGTGAATATTTAATAATAACTGTTAGAGACTATATTTGCTTTCGCCTGGATCGTGAAGAGAGCGTGCATCAGGTGTGTGGTCAGGCTTGTTCTGGGCTTCAGATTTGGCCATTCCGAGAGCCAGATCCTGCCGCCTGCTGTGGACCCACAGGGATGCCCCGAGAGCGGAAGAATCACCTAGAAATTACCTACATTCTCACCACTGCTTCTCCCCGCTAGAGTTGCCGGCACAGGGAGACTCGGCACAGAGGAGACGGAGCAGGTTCAGCCTGCTGGGGCAGCTGACCGGTAGCAAAGCGGTGTGTGCCAACAGTGCCTGCATTACCCCCACACTCCAATGGCCTGCCGTCTAGTGACTGCCCTTCCTTCGCACCCGCTCCGCCCAGTGCCCAGCGCTCGGCTCTGTCCGGGCCCGGTGAGGCACCTGGGGACAAGGGCTCCTCTGCCGGACGGGGTCTTAGTTCTGCGGGAAGCTGCTGTGCCGGCAAACAGAGTAGGTGGGAGTCCTGCAGCTACCCAGAGATCAGGCACGCTGCAGACAATGGCAGCCTGAGCTCCTCACGCATCCCTGTCAAAGGAACCCTGTTTCTGAATAATTTACGCAACATTTAGGTGAAAATATTTTGTATTTTATTCAGTAGATGCATTTTTTTTTATAATGAGGCCCTCATTAAAACCAGTATGTGTGTCATATTGTCAGGCAAATATATGTTAAAATGTCACTTTGAATATGAAATAATACATTTTAGGGGCTTGACTCATTAAAGAAAAACATAAGCGAAAGAAAAAATTTCTCTGGGTAAGCCTGAAAGAGAGCTGGGCAGGAAACATTTTCCTGTCCTGCAAAAGTTTTTGAGATTGCTTCCCCCCTCCCCGGCTCTGCCTTTCAGAAAAGTCATGATTTTATGAGGGCTCCCATGAAACTAAAAGGTGAACAAACAAGCAGGATACACTCTGTCATTCGCCTTTTCTCTCCCCTCGCACCCACCACTGCCACAGGGCAGCCGGGAGCACAGCAAAGCCAAGGTCCCCAGCCTGGCAGGTCTCACACCTCACGTCTCACCCGAGTGCACCCACCCACAGCCCTCAGTATCAGCCACTCTCCCTCGTCTTGGAGCTACTCCACTTGAGTAACATAATTCAGTATTCACTCCCCAGAAGAACCTGGCTCTGTGCAAAGCCACACCTGAAAGGCAGGTCAGGGCTTCAGACTTGACCTGAGCAACAGCCCCGTAGATAACACAGGTCTATCCCCCTTTCCCCATTTGATGCCAAATTCAATCCCATTCCATCCATTCCTGAATAAAAGTAGTCAAAATTGGCATGTTCCAATTCAACAGCATTTTGTCAGAGAGCTGCCAGTCAGGAACCACCACAATCTAAATTTACTATGGTTTAAGCAGACAAAACTCCTCTGAAGTGATGTACATCTACACGCAGAGGTTGTAAATTCAGACCAAAGATGACACAGGAACAACCAGTAAAAAGCTACAATATAAACACAACCACAAGAAGCAAAAGTACGCCCATCACAGATACACAATAAAAATTGGCATATCAACACTGACGAAGGCCACAATTATTTCCTTCCGCTGTCCAGATGTTACAAAGGAATAGGACAGCTGTGTTGGGGCAGCAGTGCCAGCAGAAGGACAGTGCAGGAGGCCCACCTGGCCTGTCCTTCATCCCTCCCCTTACTCCTGCCCTGATGTGCAGGACAAGCCCTTCGGTCAAGTCTGAGAAGGGCTACTGGGAGCAGCACCCTCCCAAAACCAGCTCCCCAAATGCCCTCAAGGCAATATGGTGCCGTTCCTGATAAAAGCGTTATTTCAAGAGGACTGGCATCTGACACCTACTTACAATAGACGGTGAAACAGGTGAAATGCAACCTTTTTGCTAACATCCACATAAAGACTTAGGGTAGGGCAAGAATACAAGAGCCATCCAGCCTCGACACCAAATATTCAGTGACGCAAATATTCAGCCACCTAATAGAAAACAGTGAAAAATGTGAAAACCCCTAAAATAAACAACCGTAGACTCTTCTAGAGTCTTCCTAAAACCTGCAGGACTATTTCTGGGCATACACCTCTGGGCTTGTATGACTTGTATGTGCAATTAATAGCAAAAGTTAGAGGGTTTGCAGGACCAAGCCCCCTGTCTACTAATTGCTGAAAAGATTTAAATTTTGTCTTCACTTGTGCGCATTTAGAGATTGGTGTTACCTGCAGAATTTTGGTACATAAGGGGAAAATGAAAATCTCCAATTCTGACCCTGAGGCGTCTCAGAAGCACCTCGGTTGGGAATAGGTATGTGCCAAATGACAAAAGGCAGTTTTATGGTGTATCTAGTTCCACAGGATTGCCTCGAATTATAACCATAATTGAAGTTGGTAGCAATAAAAAAAAACCAAAACAAATAAAAAAAGTCCAGGACGCAATAATATGATATTGTAGGTGTTAGGGGTGTCCTATTGGAGCCTAATTGTCATCAGGAACAACTCTCTACTGATACACAACTCAACTCTACTTCTGCTGAAACAATCACCAATTCACAGTTTTAAAGAGAAGAAAATATAAAATACTTATGAAATGATAGCTTGGGAAATGCATTTTTCATTCCTAACTATCTTGTTAGTGCATCAAATTACAAAACACCATCTGAGGCAGTTTTCACCACATCACATAAGAGGACATTTCATAAGTGATACTGCTCTCATCACAGTCTAGTAGAGAAAGAAAGAGGGAGTTTGTTTATAGATTCTTTCTTGTTTGTTTTACATTTTCTATGTAGGAAAAAAATCCAATAACCCACAAAAAGATGTAGGTCAAATGTTCTCATCTCAAATCCTCCTTGATAAGTAGCGATTTAAGAAGTCTATATAAAAAATGTGTTATTCCCTTTCAGCTCATAGGAAAAAATGTTTCAGAAATAGCACATAAAAAAATATTCAATGTCACTAAAACTGGAATAGAAAATGTTTTATAGATTAACAAACATTGTAATGAATTTGCACAACCTTAACTGACTGTATACATAGCATAATGAAATGGTCTACATCCTTTCAAAGAAAAATTAGGTATTCCAGCACATAGCTTTAGAAAAGCATTGTTCGGAAAAACCTGCATTTTTTCCCAGCTACCATGTAATTTGTGAGATGCATTTTTAAATGATCTGCAACTGCAGCAGGCTTCATCAGTCAGATGATACAGATAGATAATTCACCAAACTGTCACATGATCTTCCATCAGTCTAAAAGATGTGAATATATTGCCACAAGCTTTGGGAATAATGGGTGCACCTGTTTACAGTGTCACCTCTGTTTGCTAATTGTCTCCTTGAGCTACATTTTACTTCTAATGCATTTATTTTTGACAGGCAGTGTCTATTTAGAAATCACATTACTTCAAGTGCAATTGTTCTTTTGTCTATCAAGTAAATGAAGTGTTGTTATACAGATTTCAGGTTCTGATTAGTGAAGTATCAGCACACCACAAAGGTCAATCAGTTATTTACCTGAAGTAATAGAAGTATGACAGGCCTCCTGGATATCCTCTAGATCATGGTATAGCTCGTATTAGTATTAATATTTTATATTTCAAATATATATACACACCTTTATCTGCACGTATACACTACATAAATGTATTAAATCTTCTAAAACATACAGTACTGTACATACACAGAACATAAAACAAAAAGCACTCGAGTGGAAAATGTCAATGTCAATGCAGACCCAACTCTTCTATCCCAGTATTTTAAGTTAAGCCAAGATACTGGTGAAAACCAAGGCGCCGGTCCCACAAATATTTTGCAATGGTTTATGCGCATAAGCTGTCACACCAACAAAACTAATGTTTTAAAAACACGCTTTTTTCCTTGCGCTTCCTGCTTTTTATAGAACAGCGAAGCAAAATTTAGTTAAGGTTACTTGCATTAGCTTCAACTAATAAGATGCCACAAGAAATTAAGATGAGCCACTTGAGGTCTAAGAAGGACCACAGGGTATTTTTATTCACACCCATACCCTCATGTCTGAAATGTTACCAACGTTCAGTTAAATAATATGTCTCAATAGGTACAAAACCGTGCCTTTATATATATAGTAACGCATTCAAGTAGAACTATACTATCAAACAGGAAATTTTGAAAACCTAAATCAGCACATTGATCACACAGCCACTTCACTGCATATATATTGATCCTATAAAAAAAAAAGGGGGGGGGGGGCATTTTAACTGTTTATTACCAAGGTGGAAAATAGTACTACTGTAGTGGCAGCAGCGGTTTGCCAAAACCTCCTTTTTCCTCGTGTACCTCGGTCCAAGTCCCACATCGCATGCTCAGCTCTGCCGTGCAAGGACAAGGTAGAAAAGAAGCAAACAAGACCAATAGTAGTTTCCCAAAACAAAGACAATGTCCAAAGCTAACACCTACCCATCCTCATGGAGGTCTAGGTATAGACTGGTCTCAGTACACACACAGCAACCTCCTGGGGCTTACCAGGGACTTCCAGCCACCACTGCTGTTTTACCAGTTTGCCAAAAGAAATAGAGACAAAAAGCCACGCTTGCCTTAAGTCACATTCTAAATTGGCTCCCAGGAGCATTCCCCTACCTTGTTCACTAAAGCACGGTGTATGTTTTCTCAGTGTTTAGCATATGCTATGTAACCTGAGCAGGACTTGTATTGTTCCAGTAGTTGTTTTTCTAAAGTATGTTCCCATCAGGACCATAATTACATGCAAAATAGTATAGAGTCATTCATAAAGTCATTTAAAATTTTCCCTAACACTTTCTGGCAAGATTAGGGCACATCGTGAAACAGAGTATGGAAGAAATCACAATCTTGGCCACAGATACAAACCGATGATAAAAGTTCAAATTACTCCAGATTAGTTTATGTATTCCAAGACCCAGAATGCTACAGGGGAATCTCCCCTGATATATTTTGAAGAGCAGTGGTTTTTTTCAAGTATTTCTGCAAGTTTAAGCACAATTTAGATAGAGTTGATCATTCATGAGCACCTTATATACCTGTATTTATGACTAGAGCTCCTGGAAACTTGAGTCTGAAGTTCTCAAAGCATATTTCTCCTGCAGCTTCTGACATACGCTTAGCGGCAGCAGGATTGAGTCTGATGCTTGTAAAAGAGGCAATGGACATGAAATTGCAGTTTGCTCACAAGCGCAACGCGTCTCTTTGGGAACACGTGTCTCCTACCATAGCCTGACGTTGCAGAAAAGAGATAATTTACACAGAATGTGTCTAAATTTATTTAGTAAATTTACACCTACCCCAAGAATTACTGTTTTCTTTTACACAACAGCAAGCAATCTTTAGACTATTACTTTGCATACAGAGAAGTGGATACTCTAGCAATAAAGCTGCTTGCCTAAGACTAAATCCCGCCAAGCACTTCTTTTGCACACAAACAGTCTCCTTGAAATCAATGAGATTTCTTGAATGAGCTCTTCACACAAGTAAAAGGATCAGGTCCTTAAACAGCAGAAAGTACAGACGACCATGTTAACATAAAGCATCAAACAGGAGGAGGTCTCAGCAATGGAGTGAAGTATAGTCACCTACTACACATGGTTAATGAGATGTGACAGGCCAAATTCAGATCAAATGTAAACAGGGGCACTTTCCTGCCTGGAACAAAACCTGTTAAAGAGGTCTAAGCTTTGCTTTATGTGTAGTATCAGGTAGTAGCAATGCAATTAACTACCATCCAATGAATTACCAAAGCTTACCAGCGTAACAATCATGAAAATAGCACCACAAACACCCTAGAGACACAGGAAAAAAATTGTCCATTATGTCCCAACACCCACGGCTGGACCACAGGTCCAAGCCCTGGAGTTTGCAAAGCCCCTGGAGACCAAAGGAGAGGTTCGGTGTGACGCCATCAAAAGGGATCCAGGACATACGCGTGCCAGAGAGCTTTCCAAAAACACTGAGGTGCTGTTTTCCCAAACACCCTGGGTTCCCCTCCCTTGTAACACAGTCCACCTGCATGCCTCCCGGGCACTCTGAGCACAGTCGCTGCAACATGGGCGCCAGGCACTGCATCTCCTCCCTTCTCCCCCCTGCAAACATCTCACACCACTGCTGAAGAGCTAGCCAGCCTTTGACCCTATTGTACTTAAACTTCGGGACCTCTATACAATCGACAATGAAAATATTTAATTCTGTTTCAGTCACTGCATTTCTCTTCTATTTTAATATATATTTCAATAGTGGAGGGGAGGGGGGGTGAGGACACAGTTCTTTCCAAGCAGAACTAATCCTCCTTTGAGGATGGGCGAGCCCCACACAGCTCTCAAATCCAAATGGCAAGAAGCTCTGGTTAGCTGGGGAGGCTGAGCATCTCGGCAGGTTGTAAAACAAGGATAAACAACAAATTATAACTTAGTGGCAACTTCCGTTTTCCCCCTGCAGCCCGGGATGTGCGAGACTGGCCACTGAGCGCGTGGGTAAGCGCGGGGAGCGCATATGCGCCAGCAGAGTTTATAGTGAAGGAGGGGAGCACGTGGGTGGTAGCATTTTAAAAAGCAGCTGTGTGTATGTTTTTCCCGGTTAGACTGTGAAATCACAAATGGTAGAATCAGCACTGTAAGCTTTAAACCACACTAACCCACTTGGCTGCATTTTATTGTTAACTTTCTGTCTACATTTTCCCTTATTTTTATAAAAAACACAGAACGACTCCTCTGCCCCAACTAGCTTCTTTTATTAATAAAAGGATAAAATTACACTAAATATCTCTAATGTAGTGATGAAACGGTGAAGAATGAGAAAGTATGATAAAACAGGACATTTGCGGCCACAGCCTTTGGATCATTTATACCGTTACATATATTTTCTCTAAATAATCAGGAATGTATTGGTATTTTGAAATTATGTATCTCTAATAACACAAAAGTACTTAAGAACAGAAATAGACAGTAATGGAAAATGCAGTCAACTGTTGACAACATATAGAATTTCAGAAAATAATTTACAGAGAACAGCATAGCAGATGAGTCAAAATTTTCTCAAAAATATTTCTTGCCTCCGATAGTCCAATGTAATTCATTTTCTATCTCTGTTCATTAATCATTGTTAAAATTAGTGATCCATTTCTTCCACTCTGCCATCTGCACTCAGCTTCGTAACAAACATGACACCTTCCTGCATAATAAAACCTGACAACTACGAGGATGCATTTCCAAATAGCTTTCTGCATATTTGCACCTCTATAACTGATTCCGTTGTCAGACAAAAGTGGATTATTTAACCAGAGTTCTTTCTTTATCAATTCAGTACACAGATGTGTGCTTGTGAGGGAGTGCGTGCGTGTGTGTGTATGTGTGTGTATAAAATGATCAAGTAAAAAAATCACTTAATTTGAAATAAAAACAAGATATACCAGTTATCTTTGAATTTCCACAGTAGGTAAAATTGATCATATATATATGTATGTTAGTTTTAATCTTCTACTGCGAAGCTTAAGGATGTAACATTTGGATTGGCTTCATCTTGTAAAGTTTGCATACACAAGAATTATCCTGACACTCCAATTTCCTCCAAAAGAAAAAAAAAAAATCATATCCAGCTCGGTTTTGTTTCCCAGCCTTTGATCACTGACAATTTCAAATAAATATTTTTAAGATAAGATGAAATATCCAAGCAATGAGAAGATACAAAAAAAGTGCACAGATAAATAATTAAAATTCAGGATGTCATTTCCATCCTGTTCAGGCTAGCCTCTAATCTCCTGGAGGCAGACAGGGGACCGGAGAACAGGGTTCGGTTCTTGGTCTCTTTCCATTCCATCAACAGACTTGGAAAGCCATGGCAGCAGGGCATCTGAGTGGTCCCTTCATAAATGCTAATTACACTTAGATCCCACTGATTAACAGAAGCTGCAGTTCTCAGCACACTGAAAATCAGGCTAATGGTGGGAGCGTTAGGCCATACACATGCAAGTCAACAGGAACCTGTCCACCGACCGTGAGGAATCTGGTGCCCTGTTCACAGCTCTCCGTTTGATGAGAACTGCCCAGCCAACTGGTGAGGGGCAGAGCTGATCAGCCATGAAAGCGTCCATCCACTTCTGCTCAAAAACTGCTAGACAGTGGGGAGGCAGTACTAAGGAACATGAAAGTGTACACCAGAGTCCTCTGGAGCCTAAAACTAGTTGCCGAGACCTTTAAAATACTTTCAGTCAGGCCCAAAAAATATACTAATCTTTAATTGGAATTGGAAAAGAGCAATCTTTTTCAATAGAGAAGATTATCATTCCATAGTAGGCTCAAATAATTGTGCCTACAGCAAGTTCTGCCGGTGCCCTGTAGCAGTAGGCAGAATGACAAATACAGAGTCCAAGATGGGAACCGTTACTTTTTCAGTCAGTTTCCTCCATTTTAAGTTTTGAGCTGTGGCCACCACAGTAACCCATACTCACATACGTAAATGTTTACCTCCAAGCCAGGTGAGCCCATGGCCACCAAGCAGCCCTCTAGGCACAGACACAGCTGCTCCACAAGCTGCTGCACACACACCTCTGATGGCTGCCACCTCCGAGGACAGATAAGCTCTTGGGAAGAGCTCCAAGGGCTGACAGCACAAACTGGTAGACACTGCTGCGTTCAAGAGACCATGCACACTTCCCAGCTCTGCCAGCTGACCTACTCACTAAACTTGGACAAGCCGCCCCAATTCCAAATGTTCCCATTTTCCCATTTTTAATGGAGATGCTGACACTTGCCTCCTTTGTGACCCGTTGACAAAAAAAAAAAAGCTTTCAGTAGTATCACAGACTACAATGCGTATAAGGAAACTGTATCAGTACAATTTGGTTAACAAACACATCTTCTCTCAGCGTCCCAGTTTTCATCTGAGCATTACCACTAGTAGCATTCCTCTTTCTGATAAATTTGTGACAGAAGCTGTCAGTGGAGAAAAGAGCTTCCATTGCTAACATCTTAAAAAGCTTATATAGACATAAACTACGGAATATATACGGTACTGCTTCTTTTTGAATAGCGAAAATATAAGGGGAAACTTGAGTACAAGGCCAGCAGGTCAAATACGATTGAAGCAACATCTCCAACGTACACCGTGAGAAGCAGCAGAACATTTTAAGAACAAAGGACCAATTCTGCCTTCAGTTGTATACCTGCCACTTCCACATGCACAGCAGGCCAGAATGAGACCCAAAATCTCTGCAAGAATTATTTCAGAAAGTTAAATAAGTTTTGTATTGAAGAAAGTTAAAGAAAAATTAAATCAATCTATTTTTTGATACAACACCGTCTAATACAACAGCAAACATATGTCACTCTTTGGAAGAAAATCTGCATTTGACATGGAAGTGTCTGTTCAAAAATTAAACCAGATGTGATATAGAACAGCTGAAATCTAAAGTTTGGAAAAAACCAAGATGTAGATGAGATATAGCAACTGACTTCTGCTAGATACCGCAAGGGTAAGAGAGCCCTCTTTTTAAAGTGTTCAGACTGGAACCTTTCTAAGTACACACACTTTAACCTGTTTGTATTATCTTTTTTAAATGTATTTTATTTTGGGGTCTAGGGCCTATTGTTGTGGGGGTTTTTGGTTTTTTTTTTAATTTCCTCTTAATTGCCAATTTGGAAATAGACTGTCTAGCCAATTTATGAATTTTCTGTATCTTCTTGTATAGCTCTCGGTAAGCGTTTAAGAACAACTACCAACTATTTTTTTTATTCTTCACTTCGAAGGAAAAAAAAAAAAATCAAACAGGCATTGTCTCTATAGCTGCCTCTTTTGCCTTTTAGTTTCCTTTTTTCTTCACATGTCTGCATACTGACACATTCAATTTCAGGTTATCAGCACATCTGAATTACAGAATACTGATGGGGATAGAGGGCAGGCCTCTCTGGACTGATTAGCATCATTTAAGAAAGCATTCACTTGCTTGCTTCATTGGCTGCAGGGATTCCATGATGGGTGGCCTTTTAGCATTAGAAGTCAATATGGAGCAATCTCATTTGAATTAAATATGGACAAAAGAAAAGATTTGATTGTGGTTATTCATAGCTAACCTTTTAATTTCACAAAGCTCTGAAATTTGGGGGTTTGTAAGCCATAAAACTTAAATATACTTAGTTTTTCATTTCTTTTCAACTCGCTTCTTTTCTCCTCCTCCAGTTTTTATGTACTTTTTAATTTACGCAAAACTTAAACCAGAAGCTTATTTCAAAAGAAATGTCTGGATGAATATTCAGGAAAACCTTTTAACCTAGTTAAACCTACACTGACTATAAAAGGAGGAATGCCTGATTCTAATCCATAAATGTATGTAAATCCACACTGAAAAACATATTTGTCCCTATCAGACTCATACTTGTTTCCGAATGGACCATAAATGCAGCCAAGTATTTCATTAACACAAATAATTATGTATGGCTAGTCATATTACGACCTTTGTTAACAGGAGCCTAAGCCCGTGGAAAGGTTGCAACGATCTAACATACAGCAACAAAATCTGATCATAAGGAAACAAATTTCTATTCTCGCATTAAAGTAAAATTATTATATGAACCAAAACATAGGATAGGAATGACACGTTCTCACTAACTAATAAAAATCACAGAAATGTATAAGATCAGGCTACAGAAATAGTTGGGAGAAAATACGTAAAGCTTTAGTTTTGCACGAGATTAAAAGAAGTTAAATGCAAAATTTGACTTCCAAGTAGATGAAAGCACTAAAAGTGTGGCCAACCTCTCTGAATACCTGATCCCTCTGCACTTGAAGACAGTGGGAGTTTTGCCATTAACTTCAATGGAAGTAAAATCAGACATTGAGAAATGAAGTGGAAATGGCTTTTGCTGAGCTGGGCTGACTGCCATGATACGGGATAAGCTCAGCCTATGAGGAGCACAGGATAAATATCACACTACTTTTAGCACATGACTTGTCCCTTTGCTACCTATCCCAACAGACTAGGCTTAAATTTGAAATATATAGTTAACTCCAGTCCAGACAATTTCATAGATAGCCTGATGAAGGAGAAAAGTATTAAAAGTCCCTCAGTGGGTGTCTCATAGAAAAAGATTCCAGCAAATCATTCCTGCATTGCAGACATCATTGAAACTGAAATAAAGATCTGTTCAAAGCATTTTCATGGATCACGTTAAAGATTAAATCAGCCCCATAAAAAGAAGCAGCAAAACACTACCTGCATTTACACCTTTTAGTTGTTTTACGGAAGTTAAGTCTGGAACCATCCAAAGTATGCATAGAATTACTCCTGTATTCCTCAAGATTTTAGCTCATTCCTGCTGTTGTAATACAGAGAGCACCTAGATGAAAGAGAATGGAAGGTAGGGAGTATATTTCCTGAGGAAGCATATGCATTCAACTTTTTCAAACTGTATGATCTCACTGTAGCATTCAATAATTTTAAAACTCAGCTTTTCCAAGTTTCCCTCCTGTCCCTAATTTACTAATTTCAAAAAAATTTTTATTTTAGTTTTTTTTCAAGCCAATATACCAGACCTCTGCACCCTCACGCAGCATTACATGAACAGCATCCTTAGCATGCATTTTGTCCATTTTTAAATGGAATAAGTCTAAATAAAGAAACAAAAGCGCTTGGGAGTACTTTCACTGCAGCATAAGCATTCTAAAAAGGCCCTTCACAAATGTTTCCAATATGCTTTATACTGCAACCCAATGTGCAACTTCTAAACTACACCACCACAAGTAAGAAATTAGAAATGTTGAGGGCTATTGAACACTGAATTTTCACAGTGCATCTGCACAAAGTTATTTAGCACAGATGTTTCTGTAATTGTGATCCACTGGAAAAACTCAAAGTGTTCAATGGCCCTCACACTTCCACCTGCAGAGCAGTACTGGTCTACTACAACTATGCTGAGCTGTAACGTATAAAAAGCAGCAGCAGAGGCTGGATCAGGCTTTGCAAGATTTTTCACGAATAGCGTTATTCTGCTTTGTTTGTGAAGGGGTGACAGGATTTGGGGTTTTTTCTTTTCGTTTACAAAAAGACCCACATATTAAAAAGGGGTGAAATAGATTTTACATGCCTGGCTTTGAACCTGGGAATCTCCCACCGTGCAACTAATTGCATTGCCAACAAGACACAGGAGTACACCCACAAGCAGCATAAAATGTAACTGTGAGGGGTGTGATGGTAAGTCTTTATAAATAATACATTCCTCTCAAGGTGCACTTGTGTCTATGTTGTTAACGTAGGAATTTTTTCATTAGTAGCTGTAAAGATATCTGGGCAGGTGAACATCAATATGCCTCTAAAGACAATAAAAATGAGGAAGCAACAAGAGGACCGGACTCGCTTCTTAAGCAGAATGGTTAGGTATATTCAGTTCGAGCAATGGCAAAAGGAAGTGAAGATCATTACAGTGACCCTAACTCTCCTATGCATTCACATGGCCTCAGAAATTCCCAGGAAAGCATCCCTCTATCCTGGCTTTCAGCAAAAAACCATGTCTCAGAGACTGCAGAGACAGGCAGTATCATCCTGCCCGCAGGAACGGCTGAGCAGAGAGCAGGCAGCACAAACCTGTTTAAAGAGCACTGAATAAGGACCAATGGCTTCTTTGTCATCCTACTGTCAGTGTACAAGGAAGCAGGTGGACCATTCACTTAACCTCCCGTGCGAACTCCCAAAAAAGGATTATAGAGAATTTTTTAGCTGAGAAAACAAAAGGGAATTGATTAAAGAAAAGATTATAAGCAAGATAAGGATAAGACAACTTTGATATAAGAAACATCATCCAATATTGTTGTCAGCATATATCAGACTGTAGAAGTACATAAGCATTTAGTGATAGGTTTCTGGTTTTGCAAAACACAAATCCATAACGTGG
>NC_071469.1:81356930-81414430 GCF_028500815.1 Rissa tridactyla | reverse complement strand
CAACCCAGGTCAGATAAACACAGATATTGCCTTCTATTCCTAGCCCAAACACATCTGGTGATCAGATTACCAGAATTCAGCCACAGGATGATTCCTTTACATCCTTAACCTGAAAGGGACGTCTCCCTTCCACTGCCCCCAGCCCTCATTTCAACACAGAAGACCTGACAGATAGGCGACAGGCTGCAAAATAGCAAGCCACAATAGTAAGTTTTATTTAAAAGCAGTTGCCAGGTTCCAGAAATGGCATGATTCCCATTTGTTTGGAAGAGGAGGATGTATTTATACTGCAGATCCAGTCTGAGCAAGAGGTTGTCTTGCTGACTGCTCAGAACACGTTTGTGCGAGTTAGAATTCAGCTTACGAAGGGGTCTGCACCATCTGGAGACTCCTACAGCCTCTTGTCCACTTCAGGAGCTTTAAAGGGATCCCATAAAGGTGCGCATTTAAAACTGAATTTGGGGGTGGCTGGTTGACTCATGCCAGACTACGCGTTTACGTAAAAAACAACATTTGCAGGTACTGGTACCATAAAGCTGCCCTGAAAAACTATGTATTCCAATAAATTCAGTTACAACACATACTGACCCTATTCCGAACAAAACACAATTTTAAAATTATGCCAGCCTCTGCAAAACTATGTGGGATGTCTTACACCATGAATTAATATCCACTGGAGACTTAGCTGAGATCATCAAACTCATTTCACATAAGACAACAAATTAAATCACCCCAGGGACTAAGGACATGAAAAGCCAGTATGCTATCAAACAAGCTAGGTCCCTAATAAGGTAGATTTCTTTAAGCAAAATATTAACTATACTTTCAGAACACACTGTTTCTATTGTTTATACGCACCACACAATGAAATGCTACTTCTGTTTTCACCAGATGGTAGCACATATAATTTTCAGGCCTTCAGTTCATATCATAATACAAACAATTGGTATGGCAAATATTACCGGCCTATAAACACTTCCACTGTTCCACAGCTCTTACACAAAAACAATACAAATTTTCCATTTCGCTGTTCTAACAGAAACCATGATAATTTCTGATATTTCAAAATATATGCATATTTGGTCACTTTTTGCTGCCTGAAACAAATGAAACAATCAAACCTCAGACTGTTCGGCTGCATCCATTTTTTAAATAAAAATCAAATATTAACAAAACTATGTGAATATCAAAATGCTTAAACAGTACAATACAAGATGTATCCTTAATACATTTTAACAATAACACATGCTGTGTTCCTACACTGGAATAACATCATCCATATGAATCCCAGGAATTTAGTATATCTGACAGTTTCTCTCAACCACCCATAACATTCTTTCCTGTCTCATTGTAGCTGGCAAAAGAGAATTCTATAATTGAGTGGTACAGAACATGTGCCCTCCCTGCTAGAAGATGACAGATGGATTATAAAAACTTCAAAGCAGAGCATTTGGAGCACCAGGGGAGAGATAGTGGGTATTTGAACTCTCAGTCTTTACCCAGGAGACAATGGCACTCTGACATGGTGCATATATCAAGGAATGGTGTAACTAGATAGACATAATCTTTCTTTTCAGTAAGTATTTAACATTCTGTTACGAACAAGTTTCAGCCTAGCTAAAGTGCAACTCATCTTAATACTAATCATCGTAGCCTGAAAGGCTACATGCCCCCTTTTTTCAATTTTGGTTCAACTGCTCCTTCATAAAACTGTTTTTTAAAGGACAGAAGCAGTGTTACATAGGTGCTCGGGTGGCAGAAAGGCTATTTTTGATCTTAAAATTAATGTTTTGCTGTGATTTAGTATTTGCATATGTGTAGGTGAATCTGTTTTGCTTGCTGAAATGCTTATTTCCATTGTCCGCATTTAAAGCGGGGCTGTCCACCAGAGTTTACATACCACATGTTGCTGCTGATTCACTAAATAGTTACTAAGTTACCTTAAATTATTAACATCCCTGAAAAAAAAAACAAACAAAAAAACCAAAAAAAAACCCCACCACACCACCTTATAATTCTAGGGGCACAAATCCTTTCAGGGAATTGATCCTTTCACTCCTGCTGCTATATCACAATGATGGCTGAGTGTCTGATGCCATCTTTATTAAGATAAATTATAATCTGAAAAAAAAAATCATCCTTCTGCATCCTTTAAATACTTCCTAGAAAAATATAAAGACAGAGAATCCCATTCCCACCAGAGGTGTGTTCACAATTTCTTAAAGTTAACAGTAATTGAATCAGCACACAGAATTTCTAAATTATTACCTTCCCATACAAACAGTGGTTTGGTATATCTTGAAATTTTTCATCGGTTTCTTTTTACTGCTACTGTTACAGCCATTGCCCCTGGTTTATTAAGAAATTACTTACTCGAATTGTTTATAAAAATACCTATGACTTACTGTAAGGTCAGAAGTAAAAACAAGTTTAAATATCTCATTTGTCTATATCACAAAAATCACACACACATGATTTGACACAGTTTGCAGCCGCTGTTCAGGCAAGGCCCAGGACTAGAATAGCAAGGGTATTACTGCAGGTCAGAATTGAGGGGTACTGGCAGAACTGCGTGTGGGAAAGCTTGCATAACAGCCACACTGTGCCAAGCTTTAGCCTTTGTTATTAGTCCCTTTAATGAACGCCATATTCACACAAAATAAAAAAAAAAAAAAAAATGCTGCATATTTTAAGTAGAGTGAATTCAAAACTAAACAATTGGAAGATTCAATGCTACAAGAAAGCCGCACAGTAACTATTCCCATTCTCATACAAATGCATTTAATAAAGTAACATGCGAGCAATTTTAAATATTTGATCCTTTTATTATACAGTTGAAACTTAAAAAAAAATAAAAAAGGGCAAGCAAGCACTCTGGAAGATGATGAGGCTGTAGTTTTTAAGTAGCAAGTAAAAATAATAGCACCAAGATAACACACTGAAAACAGAGGCGAGTAACTTTGCAGCTGCGTTAATATAAAATGACACAGCTCCAGCAGTGGAAGAGGCGCTCTCTAACGCGCTGCCCATCAGCACTGTGGCAAACTGCTAAGTTGCCTACTAATGTATATTCTTTCCTGCACAAAACATTAATCCCAGTCTTTACAAGAGGGGAGGAGGTGGAGGACTGTGATGCTTTGAGAGAGACCTGTTTTGAGAAACCCTTTTTTAAGTGCATTTTCATCTCTTCTTTTTTCAGTGATCTTCTGCCATACTGGAATGTAAACACCACAGGAATAGACAGAATCTCGAATTAAGGATTTGGATGCCTTTCTTCAGAAGTAATCTTCAAAGAATGTACATCCCAAACATCACAGTGGCTCAACAAGCTTGGAAGCTAGCTACTGCATGTAAAACTGCACAGGTCATACCTAGTACTTACTACCAGTCGGTTCCTGAATTGCTACGACGATAAACAAAAATGTTTTCTATCTTAGTATATTTGACAGGCAAGAGTGTCAGGGACAGTAATATTGCTTTAATGGAAGAAAGCCATTCTTTCACAATGGCACTAGTGTACTTATACACACTGTGTTGTTGAATTAAAAGTTAGCTCAGCAGGACTCTAGCTTTATTTCTGTTAGTAGGCATCCACCATCAGTCGTCGACGCTAGTGGAGAGGAAAGGCATGTCTTATTTACAGATGCTATTGTGCAGACTTTAATAATAGTAAATACACAGAAGACAGACTATTGTGGACGGAAAAAATCTTTGGTTTAATGAACTGTCAACTCGTCCATCATAATGTTACCCAACCTAAAACCGCCAAATCTGGACAAGCTCTTTGATGATATAAAGCAGGCAAGAGGTTTTGTTCACACGCAACAAAATGGAAGAGATTGCTGCTATTAAAAATATACTAGCCCATGCTAGCACTAACTGCCACACATTTGTTAGATAATAGCTTGATTTTTTTTTCCTATGAGAATAGCCTTCTGCAAGAAAGAGACATTTAATCAGAGTGATACATGACATCCAAAAACTGAAACCAAAAATTATGGCATGAGCTAAAAGCAAGTTGTCTTCCTGAAGGCAGAATACTGAAACATCCTTAAGATTAATTCTGGGAGAGAATTCTGAAAGTCAAATGCTGAAAGATATTGAAAATACATTAATTATGCACAACCCAGGATCTAGGAGAGGTTAAACCCCAACTTGGCAGAAAATTGAATCCTTTTATTTGATACAAACTTTGTACATAGTGATGTTGTGTCCTGCATTCCTAATCTCCCTAGATCTACCAACGGAGCAAAAGGGCTGCAAGACAAAGGAATCGGAGACTTAGCCGTTCCAGTGTCACCCTGCAAAGAAATTAAATCGAACCGGCACTGTGGAAAACGGCTTCTTGCAACTGTTTGTGGCAGAGGTCAAACCTCAGACCTACCTGAGGCAATTGTCCATCTTGTTCTATCAAACATTTATAACAACTTTCTTAACTTAAGTAGGATTCAAGGAAAGGAGACTTTTCACAGTTGCGTCTGATGACTCTCTCAGGAACAACTGTCATTCAGGTGCATTCATTTTCTCCATCACCTTAAGCACTAACCAACCTTTGAAGACAAACTACCCTACCTTCTACTGTGCGTATTTTCCAGTTTTTTCAGAGCTGAATTTTAATCCATTGTATTAACTGCATGTGTGTGTTCATGTGCGTGCCTACATGTGCATTTTAACACTGGGGACCTTTGCTTTCTACTCTGGATAGTCTTAATTTTAATACTTTAACCATTCATATCGGAATTCTCAACATTTTGGAGGCTAATTTTGAATTATCCACATTTTGATTCCCGGAAGGGCCAAGCACTTACTTTTCATTATGAAGTGCAACAATAGCTGTGCTCAGGAAATCAGGTCCTATGTCTCGGAGGATTATTTTTCCAAGAATCAGACACACCAAATAAATGTCATCTTTGGCAAATGCAATGCGAAATCTATGTATTAGACACGCATTCAATTTCATTCTACACATAGATACTTAAATGAAGATGAATCTTATACATTTGCTAAGGAGTCGATTGGTCTGTTTGATAACACGATGCTCTCCAAAAGGTCACCAATTTGTCTAACTGTAGAAACAACCACTAAAGCTGCTAAAGAAGCAGCTTCCCAGAGCAGTAAATTTTGAGGAAGTTTTCCGTCTCCAAGGACCAAGATAATTCCAGAACATAGCCATGAATTCTGTTCTGGTTCAAGGTATGGGAAATTCCTTAAGGTAACAATTTTTCCTTTTCTCAGAATACTAAAGGTCACAGGCTGACACTTTTAATTACAGCAGGAATGTTCAACAGAATGGGTAACTTCGATTTCGCGAACTGAGGCTGAATCTAACAACCTCTGTGCCAGCCAAATACTGCTACCCCACAACGTCATGCACACTACTTCCCTAACCCTCCAGAGAAACTCTTGCCATCTTCCCACTCTTTGCCACTGCTCCATTACCAGACATGAACTCTAGAATTTCCCACTTTCTTCCGCTTACAGCCTTGATCCCCATGTGGGGATGAAGTCAGCTCTCTGGAGTGCTACCAAAGACCCAGAAGGCAGCAGGAGCTGCAACGATAAGCTATCTTTAAATCAGCCAGTCAATCAGTTCTCTCAACCATCAAGTGATGCAAGCTCAGTTCTTGGACCAAAATCCTTGGTTCCCACTGTGTCAGACCAGATGATTTAAGAATTCTGTTGCCAGACTTTTCCTTTAGGTAACAATAAAGATACTACCAGAAAAATTAAGTATCATCACTCTTCTAAATATACTTTACACAGCCTATCGCATAATGGTCTGACCCTACTGGCAACAGTGTCAGAGGACTGATGATGATTTTGTGGATGCTACATGAGCCCTGCAACTTCAGTTCAATTTAAGTAAGGAGAGACTCCTCCACCAAAAGAGTCTTACTCTTAAGAAACTACAAGCCCAGACATCCTAGTCTGGAGAAAAAAAGGACATCTCGAAAGAAGAAAAGGATATCTTGAAAGATGTGTGGACAAACAACATAGAAAAGATAAAAACATAAAAAGACACTTAAAAGACCACTTAATTCCACAGCAATTTTGAAAGTCTCACCTATTCTTCTTACCAGTTTTCTCATTAATTTTTAGTATCTAAAATTTCAACAAACATTAACCAGAGCAAAATGATATATTATAGGAAATGTGTTGAATGGAACTGGACAAGGCGGTCCATGACTTTCAGGAGGGAATGGGAATGATTCTTGTGGACTGGTGTCACAAATAGCAGAGAAGTTTCACCCAGAACATTGTAGGCATTTAATTCTGATTTACTTTAAACAATGGACCTATACTTTAATTTCTTTGAGCTATTTCTGCACCAAAATAAACCAGAAAATGTTTTTAAGGGGACAAACAAGGTCTCACCCTAAGATCTCCTAGGTGTACACAAGCTTAACCCACTGTTCACTGGCTTGCAGAATACAACTGTAATAGCTATAAGTAGAGCACTTAGTCTTTTTACTCAAGTTATAGACACTAAAGGTTTCAGTGCTGGAGGGTGCTAGTTCTCTTATCCATGTCAACCAAGGTAACAATTCACAAATAGAAGGTGATGTAACTAGAGCATGTTGTGCTCCACTGGTCCTGGCAGGTAGTATTGACTCTACCCTCTCACCATCTACTAGCACAGGGAATATTGCAAGCGAGCTTTTTTGCCAATAGGCCAGAGACTTTGAAGAAGAGCACTAACCACACAGCAACTCAGAAAAGTATTGAAACTCACTATTGGAGCAAAAATCAGGCTTAACAGCTCCTGTCTGACTGCCTAATGCGCTTTCCTACAAGACTTCATTTTCCCAGGAGCTGTCTCTATCTGAGAATTTTCAGTCCTACACAGACAACAACCGAACTCTCTCTTTACTTGAAGCAACTGCTTCAATGTACAACTGCCTATGAATCAAATAGTTGCTAATCGGGAACCAGAGTTTTCCTAAAAGACAAAGAAACAGGCAAAGACCACTCAACCTGATTATACTATTTGGAGATAGCATGAAATTTCACTCCTGTTTGAATGCATATTTTCTAAGACTAGATAAGAAAAAAACTATTACATCAATTCAAAGCTGACCTCTTGCTTAACAGCTGAAGCATTTCACCAGGGGAGTCCTGCATCAAACCATCCACATAGGAACCCTCAAGTATATCTCTCTAGAAATACAACCAAACAGAAAGTTGTTTTCCATGGCTAATCTTTCCATATAAAGATTAAAGCTTGCTCTAAAGATCTAGGCCCACTTGCTGCCAGCTTTTCCACAATCATCATACTTAACCAGAGACCAGGAGTATTTTCAAGAGCAAAACTGTCAGGCATAGAATCTATTTACAAGCATTTTGGGGGGTACTATCAAAGAAGAAACTGATGCACAGGTTTTGTGAGCTACATGGCTGAAACTGAAACAACTTCCCAAAGGTCCATGAAAAACTGCCTTTGGTTAGAGAGCGATCACTGGCTGAGCCATTCTATTCAGATAAGACTATGGCGGGAGGGTAAACATGGGGTGAGGAATCTGTACTTTAGCCCAGCCAGAGTAAGTGAGCAAAAATGTGGCAGATGAGTATCAACACAGAAAAACGTTAAGGTTTAACATCTGGGGAAAGCAATCTAAACAGCCACGTACAATAACACTAAATTTGGAAATGGCCTGTAAGCGCAGAAAAGAGCTTCTGGAATTGACAGTCCTCTGAAATCATCAGTTCAGTAACATGCAAAAGAGTAAACACAGCCTTAGTCATCATTTAGAAGGGTATTGAGAACAAGATGGGTAGCATTCTTCTGCCACAACAAAAAGACTTGGTGCACCCCTATCTAGCATATTGTGTGCCATTCTGGCCCCGTCCTTCCAAAAGGATGTAGCAGCATTAGAGGTACCAAAAAGGTCAAATAAAATGATGAAGGAGGTAGAGTGGCTGCTCCACAGAAAAGATGAAAATACTTATTTTCACAAGCATTAGTGAGCTTGGGACCACGCTGCCACAGGAGGTGGGGGAGACGAACAAACTGCAGACTGAACAATTTTGTAGCCAGAAGATCCATAGATGCATACTACGAGGATTAGGGTACACCCTCCAACATCCCTACGATGACTGTGGATGTTGTAAAAGAAACGGATACAAGGATATTGTGAGGGAAACGGACCACCAAGAGCATCTGGGCTCACTTGGTCTCCGTAACCAGCATCTCTTGCTGCCAGCATCAGGCAGAAGAGGCGGCAAGATGGGCCACCAACCTGGTGCAAGGGCATTTCTTCCACACCAGCCAAAGTTTCCACCCTGCAAACACATGGCAAGACACTCCTCCATCTACACTCATTCAGTCAGACCAGGTCCTCTTCATTTTTTCTATGCAAATTATAAAAGAAAAGCATATTTATATACTTCTCACCAATAAATATCATAATGTTTCTTAAAAGTCGTAAAAATCCTTTTAGCCACTCAGCAGACAGAGAGGTAAGCACTGCCTGAACTTCAGAGGTGGTAAGTGTCCCCATTGCACCCACAAGACTCATTAGTAGCAAGGGGTGTTCAGCACCTGTAAAAATCCTCTTCTAATGAATTTCCCAAGGTCACTTTGAAAGTCAGAAAAAGAATCAGGAACAAAGCTCTGTCCAGTGCTTTATCAACAAATTTAATTTTCAGGTGTCATCCATTTTTTTCCTGATATTATGGTCATTCAAGCTCATATTTCACAGATGGACACCTTTTGCTCCAGGCATACACTACTTGATCTATTTTAGAAATCAAGCACAAGATACTCAGATATGTACAATCCACACACTTGCAATGCAGGATAATAGTACGCAGAGGTCACTTCCAAGCTATTCACCACTACTGCCTACTGGAAACTACTTCTGTGGGTCCTGTGCACCCAGAACCGTAGCTAGGGTTTACAGGGCACCTTCACCATTCCATCTTCCCCCCAGTAACATCTTTTTTTCCTCTGCGGGGAAAAAAAAAAAAAACAACAGTGAAGAAAAAGCGGTACAAGAACCTAGAGATCAATGTTGAAACCTTTGGATTCAGATGCTTTAGAGCCAGATGGTACCAGTGTTTTGGCAGCAGTGGGACGTTACACCAGACAGAATTTGCCCCCAAATGCAGATTATTTATCTGAAAGGGCACTCTGGCATACAAAAACAATTCAACAATATATTTTTACATATGATATAAAACTTCCTTGTTTGCCCTCTTACAGAAATACCAGGAGTCAGATCTTGTCTTGATCTATTAAGGTGAAATTGAAATGGTATAAGTGTGGCAAAAATTTAGAAGGTGGCTAAGATCCTTAACAAAACACCTGATCAGAGAGGCCCATTTAGAAAAGAGAATTACAAGTTATTTGGCCTCAAGATGCATGACAAAGCTTAATTGCAAAAGCAATGCAAAACAGGCTGAAGGGAGCTGGAAGACAGGTACAAATATGAAATATTTCTATCTATGAAATATTTCCCAAATTTTAAAAAGTATTTTCCAGAATGCATTTATAGTCATTCACAATCACTTCTGTATCTCAGAAAAAAATCCGAAGGAAAATGGTAAGGTATCAGTGAACAGAACTGGATTGTTCATCTTCTGGCTAGAAACCCAAGTTTCTCCAATGTAAGTTATTACACTAGGAGGAAGAGAAAGTCAACCTGAAAAACATCTTCTTTAAACATCCACAAGCAAATCCATCACAGTAACATTAGCAGAAGAAGGGGTAGAAAGGATATGCAGAGTTAAGATTAAATTCTGCCTTTACGTGTTTCACAGTGATACAGGAACACAGGGGTTCATGTTTCAACAGGACTGGAAACAAACAGTCGCCGATGGAGTCCTTATAAGCAACAGGAAAAAGCAGCGCCCAGAAGACAATGTTGACAGAAGTAATGTCAGCAACTGGTCCTTTCACCCTGACAGACATGCGAAGAGGCCCATATGTCCAAACTGGAGGTTTTCTAAAAGGGAAATCTAAAATATGTTTGGATCATTCATATATAGAATACTTCAGGCTACAATCATTCTCAGCAAGAGATTTTCCTTAATACTTGTCTACATCTGTCAGCTCATGCTGATACATACTGTAGTTTTATTTTTATTGATTTTAAATTTTAACAATGTCACAAGTTAATTCACAGGTCTTTAGAAGAGACCAACAGTAACTAAACTTTTCCAACATCTTAATGAACCTTCACCAGAAACAAATATCACAGTTAGTATATTCGTAACTAGTTTTTTATCATTTTAGGCTGCATGTAATGGATGCTCTCTTCTGCACCCCCTCCTCCCACTGGAGAGGCAAATAGCTTGTATTTTCCCTTTATATGAACACCTTCCTATACCTTCCAGGCTTATAATTTTCTATTCCTATAAGCTATGTTTTTCAGGTAATGGTGGTGGTGCGTGGTGCTTTACTTTGGAGCCAATTCCACGCTAAATATTGATGCATAGCTTAATTAGGGACTAGTAAAGGAAAATTAAGTGTGGGGAGACTGGATTAACAAAACCAGTGATGATGCAGAATGTGGACCCAAAAATGCATTTAAAAAATTCTACATATTTTAATGAGTAATAGTTGCGTGCTTTTTAAATCATTTTGTAGCGATGGCTTCCAGTCATGAAAAGATATGCAATCTCATAAAGCATTTGATATTAGCATGCCTCTTCAAGTGCAAGTGAGTTGTCAATAAAACAATTAAGACAACATCAATAATACACGCTGCATGTTATTATCTGCTATTCGAAATCGCAGCCTATCCAAAGATCTCTGGAAACAAAGGGTACATCTGACATTGGCAAAAACACTCTCCCAGAAGTGAAATATGTAATTCTGAATGTATGCAATGGCGCTGCTACCTGTAAGGGGAAAAAAATGAATTGCTTTTAAATACAGTATAAATAACTCCTGGTAATGTAAAACCTGGCTCTATAGAAGAAACAGCTACAATAGAAAATTAGCAATCCTGTGCTTAAATCAATCACTTCTATCACATGATCCCAGTCAATAAAAGTACTGAATAAGTGCTATCATTGACCTTAATCAGCCAACAATTGGCACACAGGGATCAGAAATTCTAGTGAGGAAATCAGTTGTCCCTTGTAAATTTTAGGGTTTGGGGGAACCACAGACGTGCAATCTCCCACAATACCTTTCTGTCCAAACCGCGCAACATTTTTAACAGGAGGGAGGAAGAAGAACTGAAGCTAAATAAGCAGACGCCTTTTTAGGTACAAAACTTAACAGGTGCATATGCACTCCCATTTCACAACTGAAGAGTACTCTACTCATGACTTCCACCCCCCCCCCCCCAACCCCCCCCGGAACTGTAGCTAAACATACAATAAAAAACAGTCTTCAGTGATTTTACTCAGTGGAAATAACCTATCTGGAAGCGAGGGTGATGAAAATCGTGGTGCACAATGATTAATTTGGGCTTTAATCCTGATGTCCCATTTCATCTGAAGTTGCCATTAAGCTCAAAAGGAGAAAGGACTACGTAACTGGGACCTAACGTTTTTATTTATCCATAAGCTGAATGTGATTTCAGATTGAACAGAATAGATTTCCCTGTAACTAATAGACCAGATATATTCATACAATGTCCTTTTATTGATTTTACTTTCTTCTACCCATTGTTTGCATTTTCCTTTGAAAAAACACATAACTGTCGTTACACTGTAGATGTCCTTTACAATTATTATATCATTCACTGTTTCTTAACAAAAAATACACACTTTGCTACAGTGTGCTTTCTAATGAAAGACTCCCCACTAGCCTAACTGGAGTCTAAATTGTTAGAACATACTGTACATTTTGGGAGAAACAGAAGAAAATTAGACCCTTTTGGAATTGGTTTGTTTGGTTTTGAAATATGTGTCTTTAAAAATTTAGTAAGAGAAAGAAACGGCTAAAGGACAGACTTCATTTTAGACACTTTCTAAACAATAAGCCTATTTATATAACTGATCACATAACGAATTTCTAGGCACTTTACAGAAAGAAAAGCCTTTTGCACCGCAAAAGTCATACTGCATGCAGCTTTCAAGTTTCAGAAAATAAATATTCAAAGGGATGTAGCAATAACAAGATATTAAATATTTTTAACCTACACTGCTCTGAGATTTTACCCTGTATCTTTAACCACACACATTTTGTCAAACATCTACTAAGGATAAGTATGTGAGCAACTTTAAGCGTACTGTCATCGTTTAGCAATTTTTTTTTATTTTTTTTTAACTCTTCCTTGATTTATATTTCAATATTTTGTTTCTAAGTTATGATTATGCAAAATACAATTTGTTTTGGGTGACTATTTGGAATGTTTACAATTATTTAATACAATTTACTTAACTATTTTGAAACCAAATGATGTGTTGAATTAAAGAAGGTTCAACACTCCAATTGCCTTCATATGCTCATTTTTCAGCATACTGCACCAACAGCTGAGGAGAGCACATTCTCATTTGTACAGTGCGCATGGTGCTCCACCAGGTTGCACTGATGAAATACGTGATTTTAGAATCTTTTCACAAAAGGACAACTTTCTTTCATGGAATCAACGTTCAATTTATCTGTCATTATGGTAGATACCTGATGAATGCAGGTAGAGGTTAAAAATAAAAATGTAAAAGCTATACTGTTATCTATAAAGCATATACAGAACTTAAGCTACAGCTTGCAAAGTATAAGGCAACGATTCAGCTATCAGATTCAAAAGCATTTTCAAATAACCAAATAAGCTTGCACGCAGGAGCTGCCTTCAGAGATACTCGTATTTATGCACAGCCAGCTTTTGCCAAAACAGCTATGATCTCAAGTTTTTCAGCTCTTCACCACAACTAAGCCTAAGGGCACAAGAAAGGGGCGAGGTTTATAAAGTAGGAAGCACCCAGACATAAGTATCTTTGACAGAGTAAAGCTTCCAGCAGAATCTTAACCAGGTGCAGCCACTTTCACCAGCCAAGTCTCAGATTACTCCCATGCTGACTATCAAGTCCTATGAAAATATGAATTATCTGCATGCATCACAGCCGTGTTCATCCACATGCTTTGCCACCGCTGGACATCCTTCTCGGGATTTCAAAACTGTACACGTAATTACCAAAATTCTCTGAGAACTTACACACATAAATACCCAAATATATTTTGTAGATTTTATTTTTGTAACCTGACTGTGCTGTTTAATTTCCTGTTAAAAGGGAAAAATTTCTTTCAGTCTTATAGATGGGACAAGGCAGAAGCCTAGGATTGCTGAAGTGTGCTGAGCGGAGCTGCGTTAGGACTTTCATCTCTTGTTTTTGGTTTCTACTCAAATCTGTTACTTCTGGTTGTACGATCAACACCAGTCAAAGCAAACTAGTACCCATCACTCAGATTCAAAACCCAGTTACCAACTGGAACCCACTATGTATTTCCAACTGAAACTCTTAGGGCAGTTTCGGTAGCTCAGCCTTAACTGAACTCCTCAGGGTTTTTGTTTGTTTATATAAAGGAAGAGTTCAACTAAGGGGCTTAAATTGCCTATGTAAGGCAGCCATTTTTGGAGGACCTTAGCTCTTGGTAGTGGAAACAGAGTCACAACCTCAGAAGCCCCTTCCAGGATGGAACGTGCAAATGCAGTTTAGGAGATTTCAGTATCACTGCAGTCAAGGCTAGCCCTTTGATACTCAAAGTCTAAAATAAGCCTGAGCCAAATACTGCCTTGTCACGAATAAAGCAAGTTCAGATACTTAATCAAATTTGCATTTCTGTGTGATGGAGCATTTACACTATGGATATCACTGTGATAGCAGAGCATTTAGTCAACATGGCATCTCTGACTGCTACCAGGAAGAATCAGAAACTGTTCTGTTTGCAGGTGACAACCTGAGGGACTCGACACAAATACAGGTATGGCCAAGCCAGAACTGACAGCAGGGCTGCCCAGAAGAGCATTGAAGGGTGTCCTAGGGCTTGCCTGATCCCCTGAAATTCAGAGGCATTTTCCTGGTACAGAGAAGAAGCTGCCAGGTTGTGCCACTGAAGAAAAAAGTATGTCAGCCTACCAGCCTTAGGCTTTTTGAGTAAGGAGAGCTTTCTTGGAATATCACAGGAATGACCGATGCTACGTCCATGAGGAGCACATGGACGAAGCTGACAATTCTTCGGCTCCTTTCCGAAGATAAAATCTTGGTTCCAGTAACTCAATGGTAAAAGTCCACATGATTGAACGGAGCCAAGATTTCTTGTTAGACTATAAAGCCAATAGGGAAAACAGAGGCAAGAATTTTACTTAATCGCTCGTTATACACTTCAATAAGGAGACAGTCTAGTTCTCATTGTTACTATCAGGGTTCACCTAAGGACACAGGCAGGATTCTTCTCTGTTTTATTTCAAATTGTCTTCGGCACATCTTTCTTTTCTTCCTTTCTTTTAATGGGAGAGCAGAAACCCTGAAATCTGGGGGCTCGCTCAGATTCCATCTTCTCTTGGTGGGTCTGTCACACAGATGAAAACGGACTGCAATTTGCTGCATAACCTATGCTGTGCCCCAAGCTGCAGTAGCACTGCACGGTTTCATGTAAGTGACATGTCACAGTCAATAGCAAGTGTGTCAGCTCACTGACAGGCACACAACGTGCGACACCATCCTCCAACATGACTCTTCTGCAGCCTCCGCCTCTCGGGGAGAGCGTAAACAAGACTTGGTAGCAAGGAGCGCAGAACAGGCATTTTATGGGTTTTGTCAGTGTTGTGATATGCAGCTGTTTTGGAAAAGTATTACTGCAACCAAGTGTCAAATGTCACTCATGTTTCCACTGTGACTGCGAACATGGTATAGTGCATAAAAACCAACCGTGCTAGTTAAACTATGTAACTCCTGAGCAGTGCCCTCCATTAAACGTAATTGCATTATCTGACAAATAATCAATGTTCAGATGACACTCAAGAGTCCTAACTGCTAATCCTGGGCTAAAACTACCTGATATTTGCCTTCTTTCTGAAGTTTTATACTGTGCCTGTGCTTCAATATCAGCCCCAAAGGAGAAGCAGCATCACAAATAAGGTCCTGACTTCCAATGTGAATTTGCTAATAGTGCCATTAGAGCGATGAAGAACATAATCGGGTTTTGGACAAGAGGGCTCTTAGCCTTTGGTGGGCAGAATGACACAGCACCTTGTTTATATCATTACTTAGAATATTTAGCATGTTAATTTTTTTCATTCTGTTAGGCTTAATTCTTCAATATTTGGTATAGATCTCTTATTTTACCAGGAGTTCCAATGAGAAGGGAAAGTGCACTGACTTTGATATCAAGGTCTGCAAAGAAAATTAAAATAGCAAATATTAGTTCAGAACAACCTGTGAGAGTGTAAGAGCTATTTTATGTAGCTGTGGACTGCTCTGATTTGAATGCATAGAGCGTAGCATTCTTCTGGGATACAATAAAAGACTTTTCTCCTGTCCTTTCTCTACCTTCCCCATCCTCACTTGGGCCTTCCATGGTCCGCAGACTCTACATCCCTGATGTTCTACCTCACCAACATGGGAGTAAGTAGTGGTATCAAGCTCCTGCCTAAGTCCTGGCCACTCACTATACATATTTGCTATCTTCATCACATGTGTGTGGTGGTACAAAACTCCTTAGGAAGTCCTCTGCCTTCCACGCTTCCTCTCCTGTAGCCAGCAAGGGCCCAGCCAGGCTTCCCTCACAGGACCTGCTTCAGAGACCCAGCTTCGTTAGCTTCAGAGCCAAGAGTGGCCATGGGCGATGGGAATGGCCCTGTCGCTTTGGGTGTCTGAAGTAGTTTTGCTATGGAAAGGAGATGGTGGAACCATCTTTACACCAGACAAGTCTCGGTGTAAAGAACAAGAAAACGAGAAGAGCTTTCCTGCTCTTCACAAAGAAGCAAGGTTCTGTGACGTGAACTTAATTAACGTTTACATGAACGCTGTATTTGTTTATATTTAATATATCTTTTTCTAAATGTAATTCAAGACCACAGCTATTTTAAAGCATGAAAAGCAAGTCTTCCTTTGAACAACATTTTTAAAAGAACTACTATTCCAGCCAATTTAAAACACAATTACGAGACCACACATGACTTTTAAAGTCATATGGATTATTGATGTGAGCAACAGAGATTTTATTTTTTTTTTAAAAAAGAGGTAACATGGCTCTTTGCAGGTTTTCAAAACACTGCAACACCTAACTCCTAAACTAACAGAATTGTGACCAGAATTTTCCACTGCTTTGGCTTTTCCTAACTTCAGAGGACCTGATTCAGCACAGACTTAAGTACATGCTTTAACACTTGGCATCCAGTTTTAGCAAAACAACTAAGTGCATATTTCAGTACCACTGATTCCACACTAATTTGGGATCAAACGCTACTACAGAAATGCTCAGTATAAGATCAACTGAAGCAGTATAGGTGGAGTTATAATGCTGTACCAGTAAGCTTTTGCGCTGAACAGCTTTAATTGGCATTCTTTACATGTATGTGAACGTCATGTTTATAAAATCTGAAAGAGGGCTCGCAAAACAAATGATAAAGAATCACAAACTATTCACAGCTGAAGGAACATATGATCCTCCCCCCAAACACTAAGAAATTCCTAAAAGCTACAGAAACTTTTGTTAAAATACAGCCTTCCTTAGAATATTTAAACATGCAAACCACAGGAACAAAAGTTTTGAAGACAATAAAAAGATGAGACCATTTTAAAGCTTTCTTATTCTTGTCATATCAGTTTCTCCAAGATAAGTATATTTATTCCCTCTGTAGTTATAAGAAAGACATGCAATCATCCTATAAAATACTATAGCATTGTACAGTAATTATTATTATTATTTACATTCTCCTTGTTCCCTAGCCAAACTCTGCTTCTAGAAGGATGGGGCATCTGTGCCCAGGTAATAGGTGTTTCAGTGTGGACTTCAACTGGAGGGCGGCAAAGCCTAATAGAAGAATAGGTACCTGGGTTACCTAATCGAAGGGTTTAAGTGTTGGCAATATCGTTGATAATAAACTAATAAGTTAGAAGAGCCTTCTTCACCTAGATGTCCAGCAATGATTGGACTAAATAAGGGCTGAAGATTGTTTAGAATTAGTGTTGTTCACATTTAAATACAAATTATCTTAGTAGGGTTTTGCATATTGATTGTGCACTGCTGTTAAGTCTTCTTATTTCTATAGAAATAAATGATCCCTACTCAACGTATAAAAGCTGTCCTACTACTAAATAATGATCTCAATAGGGGGCAAATCCTAAATGGAAGTAACTGGAGGGGACTAAATTCTACACTCTGCAAGTAGGCGGCCAAGAAACACCTAGGACCCAGAACAAGGTACATATGATTTCCAAGCCTAGCAGAACATTCAATTAAACGAGGCTAACTTCCATTTTACACAGATGATGCATTCTGAACAGATCTGTACAAAGCACGCACACACCCATCCTAAGAGAGGACAGAATTTAAGAGGCTCCCCCTCCTTTATTTTTTAACTGATTTCCTATTTCAAAAAAGAGGAGATTATGAAAGGAGGAAAAGTTGTCTTCAAATCCAGCTTGAAAAGGCATGTGCAATACTCCTCCTCACTTTATCTGCCAGCCCTGTTTCTCCTGACAACATGCTTCCCTAGCACTGTGGCAACACACAGGGAGACCCTGAGAAAATTTTCTGTAGTCAGACTTCTGCTCTGGTACATACACATGTAGCTGGAAGCGTGCTGAAAGCCAGTGCTTCTCCTTTGGTTTGCTCTATTTTTTTCAGTTCCACCACCAGCATCAGAGAGAAAGGTGGAGAGATTTTGGCACGTTAAAAAAATATTCAAGGGTATTTTCATGAACAAATCAGAAACTATAAAACTGTACTGTGATTTTTTTAAAGTAATAAAACATTTGCTCCAGAATAAATATAATTAAACCAAGAATAAAAGTACAATTAGTAGGAGATATATGATGTGTCATAACAACTAGCAACAATAAAAACCGTCTGAGGACTTATTTGTAAATCTGTATTTGTAAAGGAACAACATAAAAAAAGAGGGGCTTTCACTCTGATAGGTAGTATTTTATTTGACTCAAATATATGAAACACGTCTTCAAAAGCCCAATCTTCCAACAGAAAATCTCGTCAAAGCAAAGCATACCCAGAAACATAGTCCCTGTCTGATTAAAAACATCAATATCTTCTGAAAAAGGTACATGAACAAATGTCTCGCAGTTGAAGAATATGGACTAGCCAGACTCTTTTTACAGGGGCATCAAATCTACTTTAGATCTTCATACCAGCTACAGAGCAATGAAAACTGTGCTACATTACAGACTCTACATGTGTAAACAGTTTTCAAATCCAGCTGTTTTTATTAAAAATGTAAATCATAAATCGCGATGCCTTTCCCAATGTCACAGAAAACGTCTGCATGATAATTTGTTTCTTTCCACAACAGAAGTTATCTCATCAAATGCAAGTTATGTCTAACTTCATGGTGGATGTGAATTCACTGCTAAAGTTGTATTCAGTAAGTAAAAGGTTAATAGTGTGAAGTCAATGAGTTAGTATCAAGACATGTTGTGAAGTAGCCCATCAACAGTTGGTGTTTGAAAGAGGCTAGGATATCATATTTATAAAGCACTACTTTTTTTTTTGCTTGTGTGATGATGACTTCACCTATAAGCAAGCTAAATTTGACTCATCCACCTCACACCTGAAAACGAGATACTGAATCATTGACAGCTATGGACTCAGTCATTACAACCGTCATTAAGGTCTTCAATTAGCGAACTCAGTGGTTAATGTTGATCATAAAAGCACTGAAAAAGTATTTGCAAGCTTGGGCCCTGTGAAATTGATGATTCCCTAAGAGAAAGACTTTCGCTTTTCAAAGGGTATCCAAGGGTCCCCACTTCTCATCTATAGGTTTGTGGTGGCAACAGAATGAAGGCAGAACATCAGGCAGTGGGGGAAACGGGAGAGGGAGTGAAGCTCTGGGTGCTTAAGACCCCTCTGTTATTAGCTGCAGAAGCCCCCTGGAGAGGTGCAATGCCTCCTCAGACTGCCTGAGTCTGTATATCCATAAAGCAGCCATCAACAGCCACAAATTTGTGCCGTCCCCAGAATAACTCTTTGCCACTTACACTGGCAAAATAAGGCAAAATAAATTAAAATCCAAACTAAGTCAACCCTTATTACAAACATCTTTTTAAAAAGAATTTAAGACTCTTCATGCAAAGGGTAACCATCAGCCGATATTTTACTCCCATGAATTTGGTATGGTTAACCTCCCAAGCATCTGATTTTATACATTCTTCACAGGTAAAATTTCTATGGGTGCCAGCAGCAGTAAAGGTATATAAGGCTTGCAGACATATCCCCAAATCCACCGCAGCTGTAGGAAGAAATCTCACAGCATTGCTAGCTCAGAGATAACTCAGACCAGTTATAAATGGTTAAGATGGTTTAACCCAACTACAACAGGTATTCACACACGGGTTAAGGGTCTGACCTCAGACCTTTGAAAGTCAACAACAAGGTGCTCATGGTTTTCCATGGACTTTGAACCCGCTTCTAAGAAATATTCTGGCTAGCATTTTTTGTACTGTTATGACAGAGAGTAGTATCTTGTCTATACCTTACAAGTATATATAAAAAACAAAAGATCAAATTAGAGAAACACCATTGATGTAGCTTAGATCTTGTAAAAATCAAAGTTGCACAAAAACTGAAGACCAATAAAAATGTTTCCATGATTCTTTTTTTAATCCCATTGAAAACAATTTTTCGTTGTAAACATTTGTGCTAGCCAAGCACTGCAGCATTGTGCAACTGCATGACAGCCAAAGAGAAACTGATGAAAAGCTGACTAGATTGATTTCATTTTTCCAACCGGAGTGAAATACGTAAAAGGAAATAACAAAATGGTGAAGTTATTTTTATATATAAAAAATGTTCGCATTTAATAAACTCACATGGAAACTGCACAGCCAATGGTAACTACTTTTGAAATATATCTACAGATCCCTTCAGTTCTGCATGGAAACGAAGGCAATGGTGGGTTCCTGCAGCACCTTTCCCCCTCCTTCAGGGCCACAGGAACATGCTCTCTGCTGGAGGAGTCAGATCCGAGCCTGCCCAAACTTCATATCACCCATTCCCTCTCCCCCCTGTGACCTCCCAGGTTTCTGTGTAGAAGTCTGGCAGGGGGTTACTACTGGAACTCAGAGCTATATTTATTCCCTTGGCTCCCATCCATCACTGTTGCAGAGCAGCCAGAAGGGGAACCAACCAATACAGCATGGGATCTGCCAGAGTTGTGCTGCCAGAGAAGTTAAGAATGAAAGACAGAGGAGACAGAAGCTATCAAAATGAGTATTTCTGTCTCTAAGAAAAGAAGGGTTTCCTCCCTCTTCTACAGATTAAGACATTTTTTTCTCTCCTTTCTAAGAAATCCCAACAGAGAAGCCTGACAGTTCCATAGGTCTTTTACATCTCGTTTTGAGTTTCTTCATGAGGCAAGGAGCGCTAACAATACAGTATCCCTTGCACCTCTAAGGCATTTACTGGCATTTACATGGCATTTCTCTCACCTCCCCTCTACCAGACAGAGCGCTATCCACAAGCCCTGCAGTGTACGCAGGTCCAAGGTGCTTGCAGTGGAAGGGTCTAACCCTGCAGCCATTGCACCTCCTACAGCTAGACACTCAGTGCTCAGGGGTACATAGGAATCAGTTAATCAGTTCTGGTCAAACAGATAATCCACTGAACAAAACAATGACAATAAAATTCCATTTTGAGATGAAAATTCTTTGGATTGTCAAGATGTGCCCCATCACCAACTGACCTTTCTAATCATTGGATTATGAACTTTATGAGAACAGTATAAAGCTGAGTAAGGAACAATTTTCCCATATCACAAACACTTTGAAGATTGCAGAATTTACTCTTGTTCCCCACTGGGACTAACCTGATACCTTTCACAACTTTTCAAAACGAAGAGACAGCAAGGCAACATTAAGAAGGTGAATGCTCTCACCACATCATACTCAGCGGTGCAGGACTCCACAACAACCAAATTGGACCCAGTCTCCCACAGCACACTTGAGTGCTCAAGCCAAGAGCCAGTCCTCTTCTGACCCACTGAATAAATAAGTGATTATTTAAACTGAAATAGCCTGGAGCAGGAACTTAAAAAGACCCACCCTAGAAGAGCCAAAGTTATGGTCATTAGAGCACTCACCTGGGATGTAAGAAACTTGATTTGAAGAAGCTGATTCAAATCAGATATGAGAGGAAGGATCTGAATCCAGCTCTCCAGTGACCCAGGTGCATTTCATAATCACCAGTCCATAATGAAGTGCAGAAATGCAACTCTTTCATTTTAAGCAGAAATTCAATTCTGGACCTGAGAAATCCTTCGAAGATGCAGCATGTTGATGCAAACTAATGAACTGGCATTTTTCAAATGCAGTAAGAAAATTCCAGCTAGTTCTGGACAGAAACTACACTTCTATATTTGGAAAGCACCTAACATGCCAAAGACACTACCAAAACAAGTAACAGATTTAAATTCTAATCCAGAAGCAGTTGTGGATTTCCTACTGCTCATTTACCTAATAGCATGTCTATTTATCACATACACATGCGTATAGCTTTGTGTATTCAAGTAAAAGAAAGATGCTTGAACATTTGTTCTTTAAAACAATGAAGAATATTTTAAAATATCTGAGCTATTTTAGAAGAAATTTTATGGTAAAATGCAAAGAAGGGAGTAGTTACAGCAGGAGAGTTTTGTTAGCTGGTATTATGGTACTAATAAAGATGCTGGGTTACCTTCTATTAGTTATTTTATTAGCCCTAAGAAGAATTACACTCCTATGGCAATATCTCAGTGAATCAACGAAGAAGAGATCCCTTAAAAAGGCAATAAATAGTCAGTTTATTATACATTTCAATTTTGGGTAGCCTATAACCTTTGCATTTTTCAAACTCTAAAGGTTGGATTTCTTTTTGTACTTGAAATAATGAAACAAGAAAATAATTAATCAGGATCTCTTTTTGAGAACATCAGGCTTTGCACCGAGTTTGCAAACAGTGGAGTTACAAAATGTATTTATAGTGAAACTAGGAATCACATGAAACTTACCTGGTATGCGAGGGAAATTTTACCGACTGACTCAGTCCTACCCCAACTGAAATAAGAGGAACAGAATGGGATCCCAAAAATCACATCAAAATCAACCAAAATTTTGCTAACCTTTATGCACTTTCCCCTGAGAAGAGAGACACGTCATTCTTCTCAAAAATTTGGGATATATTCCAACAAAACAAAGGTTCAATGAAAAGCGACTTGTAGCAGCAGTTTCAAAACTAGTGTTGCTTTCCAACATCAAGTCAACCCTTGACATTCAAAAAACTTAGAAGTCATCAAACGGACTGAAACCCATGAAAATGTTCATGCAAACCCTTGAGAAATAATAATAAAAAATAAAAAAAAAAACAAAGAAAGCCTACATGCAGGTTTTTTTTCAGAACTGTTCCAGCACTGATATGGTTGAACCACAGCAAACACCTATCAAAAATCCCTGGCCACTATAGTAGAAGGCAGTTTCCTCTTCTCCTGTCAATTATAAACTAATGCCAGAGAAAGCAACACTTCTGCCTAATTCACTCAATTGACATTTCACTGTCACCTCACTTCCTCAAATAAAACTGGTGCCAAACCAAAATTTTGCACTGCCCTGTTTTAATATTTCTATGGACCTCTGAAGAAAAAAACATGTGTAGATCTAGAGACCCAATGTTAACAAACACATATGAAAATAAAATGTAACCATCCATGCAGAGCTATCAAAAGAAATGTTAGGAAATTAACATCCAGCCCACCATGTTAGCCTTTGTTAATAGAAACCTGACTTTACACCTCCTTGCTTTCTTCACCCCAGCTCTCATATGTTCTTTCTTGAGAAACAAACCTAGGCTTCCCTTGAACTCATTTATCCTTTCCTTGCTGGTAATTTATTCCATATGTTTATTATCCTTTGCATGAAGTAATTCTGAGTTCCCTATTTACCCATGCTTTTCTGAATTTTAGATTAAAGGGACCTATCTATATCTATCTATACCTACCATTGGTATTCCAATGACAAGATTGATGGTAACAATGTCTGCACAAATCTACGGAGACCAACTTATGAGAGTGAAATAAAACAACGTTAATAGAATATGCTATCATTTAGAAAAATAAAAGTAAGGCCAGCCTGACAACGTAGCACAGTGCTATCACGTGGGTTACCAGGGCTAATTCCCAGATCAGCAGGGGCCAGGACTACGGAGGAAGCAATACACATAGCCCTGTTGTGACCTAGTAGACTGTGGTACTTGATAGCAACCCCTTTGTAGCATCAATGAGCTCAACAGGGCCCACATCCTCCTCACAAAGAACCACAGTGACTGCAGCAGAATATCCCAAAGGCATAAAAAAGGAGGGAAAGTTTGTAACAGTGCTTATCACAGTTAAAAAAAAAAAAAAAAACAACATAAAAGCAACTATAACGAAATTCACATTAAGGCTGAAACAAGCTTATAATAAAAGGAAGAATCAGGACTGCTATTTATCCCTTTGCACCATGATACTATGACCCATTTGAGGTTGATGGGAAGGAAGGCTCCCTGCGACACCCCTGGCTGCCCCGAGGCAGAGCAGGAGCCGTGGGCAGCCCCCGCCAGCCAACCTCCCCTGTGCCTCTACTCAGGCCATGGGGCTGAAAGTCAGTTTATGCTCTACTTTTTCTTCCCTTCTCTTGCTTCTCCTGTTCACAAAACTGAGGCAGGGCCAAATTTTCCCAAGTAGCCCTTCCCCGGCACTGTGGATAGCTCACTTGGGATAACCTCTGCCTGATCTCTGCTGACTTCCACCCTCCTAGCAGGCACTCGCTCCCTCTGGAAGTCTGAGATGCCTACAGCTGGACAGCTTAACACTAATGCATCAAAAACGAGCAGCTGATCTGAAGAAGCTAGCTCTGCCACTTGCCCCACGCTACGGGAGTGCTATCGAAGCCATCATCATTATATTCAGGCACTGCTACCTGCAGAACTCTCTGTTAATGACCTACTACGATAGGCAGCGCTGCTTTTTTCGTAACATGGCAAATACTTGTAAGGAATTACCTAATTTTGCTTTTGGTTATACGAGTATCAAATACTGCAGTGCACAATGGAGAAAAGAAGAGATACTGAGGCTGCTGTAGCTATTTTAGTTCTGTTTTCTTGATCTGTGTTTAAAAGACAGTCAGATTATAACAAAATTGTTTGTCTTTAATATAGTTCAACTTGACCTGATGAACCCATCTCTTTAGAAAACAATCTCACATGGAGTACTTAGATTAAGACCTCTAAAAAACAGCAACTTCAAAATACTTTCAAGGCCCCATCTTACAATTTTTAAAAAACACAGACAACTAGGCTAATTATAATTACTCCTCTATAATTCTTTTGCTTTTTTGATGCATCTGGTTATCTAGTAAGATGCACCTGAAAATTAGAGCAAATTTAAATATAAGGGAAAGGTGCCAAATTCAGAATAGTGGAAGAATCTTCCCTCTGGGAGCGTGTTTAGTCACAGCGTTGGTGCAGTTGGGCAGAGGCAACCAAAATTCCCCCTTGCTACCCTATTCCCGTGACTCTTCCCTGATCTGGATCTCTGCTACCTCTGAAAAGATCCTTCAAATCTCTCACTCAGTGCTTGGCTTCATTGCTTACTACCTGCCAATAGGAGTGAAAATCTCACAGCAGTTATCGTGATCCACTCAGATTTAGACAGACACTACTCGGTTATTTCACGTTAAGCAACAAACATCCATCAGACCATTACAATTTTCACTTGTTTCTATCCAAGGCCAGATTCTGATCAGTGACTTGGTCATAAAAAGTTCATACTCTGTATTCAGCCACACAACTGGAAGCTAGAACCGCACGTCCGTACAATAACCCTAACATCATCCAATTAAGCATCTCAGAATTATTTGACTTTTACATTTTTTCTTTCAGTAGCTCATCCTTTTTTCCTCTTCTGCGAACATCTGTGCCCAGAGTGTCTTCACTACAGAAATTTGGATTTCCATCTACGGTTGCCAGAAATAAGTTTATTCATGTTTCTATAAAAGAAAGAATACGTATTCTATTTTTTCATCTATGTTCTCCTTCCCTGAATCCAAATTGCTTGCACCTCTGAAACAGACACATAAAATGCCTCAAAAAAAGAGAGGGTAAAGAATAAGGCAAAAAATACAAGGTGTGAATGAGAAGACAGAAAAATGGCTTTTCAAGATCGTACTGCTTTTAGCATTTTGAAGAGCCGATATACATCTATTCAGGTTTCTGAGAGAAATTCAGAGATTAAAATTTAAATTTACTTACAAATTCTATTAAAACACACTAAATCAGAAGATACTAAAAAGCTTTAATTGTCCTCATTCAAACCAGAAAAATAAATCTATTTATGGCTTTCTTTTTCATTTTTTATAAAGTTCATATAAATCCATGAGCTTTTTTTATGCCCCTTTTTTTCTTTTTTTAAGTCAAGGCACTCTAAAAACACCTGTGCAATTCAAAGTCAACTTTAAGCAAAAATCAACATTTGGAAAAATGACTTCTACTGATTTTCCTACACTTGATGAAACTCGTGCTTCCCAGGGAATAAGCACAGCCTATTTTAAAGGACTAGTTGATTTTCTATGTCTGTTCTAATGCAAATCTCTTTGGTCACCTAAGGCTCCCATGGTGGGTAAACAACCTAATGTGTCAGCTTTCTGTACTGAAGATCACAATTTCTGATCTCAGCACTGTCTTCATTGCTGCAAGCAAAACAGTGGTACTGATGTTGCAACTTCCAGGCTACTCTCTTCTGATAATGAATGGGTTGGGTTATTGGCCTCTAGCATGGACAAAAATATGACAATCAGCCGCTTCATTGTATAAAAGTCTACAGTGAAGACAGTGCCAGACAACTTGCTGAGTATTAGAGCTCAAATATGTTCAGAAGTCAAAAAGCCCGTAGGACAATTCCTTTTGCTTCTTTACAATTGATAAAGTCATAGTCAATTTATTAGAAGTGTTTTAATACAGTATTTCCATCGTAGCAACTTGTATCTTCAGGAACTCATTTGCAAAACACAGCTTTAGCATGCAAATATTTTAGATACATTCCCTGCAAATGCAATAGAGAGACTAACCTTTCTTACATCTGCAGTTGTTAATTGTCATCATTTGAACAGCAAATGAAAACAAAGTTTGAGCCACTGGCACTTTTAAAAAAAATCACATTAAATCTCATTTACCTGCAGTGATAGAAATTCAAATCACAAGCAAAATCCGAAGACAGAGCAGATATGACAAAGTGCACCCAATTGCAGGGTTTCGCAACTGTACCAAGACTCTCTTCTAGTGCACGTTCTGAAAAGCAATCGATTCTCTAAGCACTTGTTACCAAACTGGAGCCATTTTCTTTCTACAACATTCTGAAAACTTTAAACAACTCATTTATAATTCTTTTCTTCAAAAGATTAACAGCACATCCACTAGAAGATGAATTAAAAATAAAATTTAAAAAAAGGATAGCAGAAAGGGAAAAACAGAACAGACTAGGACAAACATCTCAAGATATTTACAAATATTTTTATAATGATTAGAAATCGTAGAGCCCTCTTTAGCTGTCTAACTTTAAAAAAAAAAATAACAACAAAAAAAAAAACCAAACAAGCCAAAAAATGCATCAGCTGTTGACTGAACACAGGGCCTGACTTTCAAAGCTGCTGAGCACCCACAACTCCATCTGAAGTCAGTGGAAGTGATGAGCGCTCAGCAGCTCTGCAAATCAGGCCCAAACTGTACAGGGGTGTACCAGCAGCGCAGCAGAAGTGTTATTTAGGGAAGGGGTTTTGTTGCAGAAACGAGGAGGTTCAAAGTAATCTGTCAAGGAAGTGCTGCTAGATTCATGAGTCGTAAAGCTAGCTAGCTCTCATCTATGGGAAAAAAGTTAATTCATAGGGCTCATAGGGCTTGCATTTGTCAAGGAGCAGGACGTCAATGCTATCATTATCAGGCAAATCAGCCAGGCGTTTAATGGTAGAATCAGGAGACATTTGCTCTCCACTATCAGAATGACATCATAACTAAAGCAGCCTTTGGCGAGGGGGGAGAGCCGGGGCAAGGCTTGGGCTGCACGCAGACTTTGCACTTCTGCTCAGCTCGCACCACCGATCGCTGCTCCCCTTCCCCAGGAGGCGACGCTTTCAGCTGCCTTCGCTCCACAACTTTGTCCTCGCAGCATCTGAAACACCAGCATCTGATTTTCCAAAATACTTTTAAACCTGCCAGATCCAAAACTGCGATATTCTAAGCCAGACACTCGGTTAGGAGGAGATAGTTTTTACATAGAATCCACAAATTCACTCTAAAAATTTCTGGCATTTTTAATTGCTTCAGTCTTCTTCGTCCTCCATCGAATGGGGGACACACACACATTAAAAAACTAGTTGCCTCTATGATTTAAGAAGTAACAGCTTAGTTAACTAAGTCAATTTTTAGGCGCACACAAACACATACACACACAATCTCTGAATATTCTGTACTATTTAGTGATCATCTATTCAATGATCAGAAACATAACAGCAATACACATTTCCCTTCCACAGTAGCTGTAATTATACAACTCAAACAGCACAAATTACAAACTGTTAATCTATTTTTTTTTCAAAATATCACTACAGGTACGCAGGCACGGTACAAAAGCCTCACCTTGTATAAGAACTGTGAGGGAAAAAGTTATGAAAGCAGACAGAAAACCTAAAATCCCTGAGGCTACAAAAAAATCCCGCTATTGAGAAATAACCCAAGAGACCACATAGGGAATGTACAGCTTTCAGAAGCACTTCTCATCTTATTTGCACTTAACCTATTGATGTACTTATGCAGGTCACTTACTTTTCGGATATGTTTGAACCCTTTATAATCATGCAGATCGCCGCGGTTTTCACTTGGGCTTTTGTTTTTTTGGTTTGGTTTGGTTTTTTGCAAACAAGTTTCATTTAAAAAAGATCCAATTATGCAAATCTGCTCCCGGATAGGTAGTGAATATTCAATATGACGGTGATACTGTAATACTTCAATGCAACGCACTGTACTGGACAGATTTATGAGGCAACGTCACTACTACGCTCTGGTCCTCGCTGAAGCATCTTGAAGTTAATTAAAGCTGCAATGTCCACTTTTCCAGCCACCCTCCTCATTCAGGTTTACTATTTCAACATCAAACCAGTAAGGGGGCCTCCCCCCTCTCCGTACATTTAAGCAGCCTTCCACAGTCAATGAACAATGAACAAAGATTCGAGTGATAGGAAGGGGGGGAGAGAAAAAAATCTCCACAGGAATAATCGAATCCGGTTTAAACAAGTAAAAATATAGTTTCTAATATTAAACTAGAAAAGAAAACATTCTTCTCCAAGCGAACGTGCAGAGGCGCTTAGCCAACCCCTTCAGAAAGGGTCTAAAAGCAGCCAGTCCTTTTTATTTCGAGCAGTGAATGAGCCCAAACAAGGCTTCTAAACTTAATTATGACACTTAAAATAGTCTTTTTCCACATAAGCGGGGAGGCTCGCCGCTGCTATCTGTATCAACCGGTCAAATCAGCTCAGCAAACACGGCCCCTGTTGGATTTATTTTAAACTGCACGGGCGGGGGGGGGGAAATGCACAGCCCCGCCGAGCGCTCCAGCCGCGGGCGGCCGGGCAGCCGCACCCGCCCCGCCGGGCCCGCACCCCGCGCCTGCCCCGCGCCCGCGGAGCGCCGCCGCTCCGCTCCGCACCGGGCCCCACTGCGCCGCCGCTCCCCCGGCCCGGTGGCGGCTGAAGTGAAAACGAAGGGATCTGACAAATCACGTCTCCGCCTCGACACGGTATCAGACACGGCCATATCCGCCGCACGCACCCCGAAACAATGCCCGCCGCGCAGGCAGGCGGCGGTCGGAGCCCTCCCCGCCGCGCCCGCCCCGGCCGCCGGCACCCACGGCCCCCGCGGGGCTCCGCGCAGGCGGAGGGCGGCCCCGGCCCCGCCGCCGCGACGGGGGACGCCGGCAAGTAACTTTTCGGATGGAGCCCGTGCGAGCCGCCCCGCGGGAGCCGCGGACCCTCCGGAAAAAAAAAAAAAAAAAAAAAAAAAAAAAAGCACAAATCTTCGCGACCTTTTATTTTCCGTTAAAGTTCGCGGGCGGCACCGCTCCCCCAGCCCCTCTCCCCCCCGCGCAGACACGCACACGCACATATATATTAATTATTTGCAAAACTGCAACAGATGGGCGCATTAAAATCTGGATTCTTTCCTACACAGCATCAAAGAATCTCTCCTTCCCCCCCCGCCCCGCTAATCCTGCCGCCGGCCCGGTGTCGTCCCCCCCCCACCTCCCCGGCACCGCAGCCCCCCGCGCAGAAGAGCGAGGCCGCTGCCCCCCGCAGGCAGCGGCGCCCCCGCGCCCCTCCGCGCCCGCGCACAGCGCGCCGCCGGGAAGGGGATGCTCTCCCCCCCCCCCCGGGGATTGCCATTTAAGTTTCCTCCTTAACCTGTTACTTTCTCCGGGCGCTGACAAAAGCCCCGGCGGCGGGCTGGCAGGTGCCTCCCCGCTCCCCGCGGCGCCGCCGGGCGCACTCCGCTCCCCCCAGAAAGGGCTGAGACCTGGCCTGACATTTAGTGCCTACTTGAATGTCACAACGCTCCTCGCAGCATTATGCACGGCTCCTATTCATAAGAGGTCGATTAGAGCACAAAATGGCAGGTCTCTTAGGCACTTGAATCTCACAAGTTTGACACATGGTATGCATCAGCTAACTTTGATTAAAAAAAAAAGGGGGGGGGGGGGGAGTTTACAAATTACACCACGATTAGCCGGGATCCTAAGGGGGGAGGGAAGGAGAGGGGGGGGGGGCACGTTTAAAGTCACTTCAGCAAAGTTTGCTCCGCAGCAAGCCTTTAAAACAAAAAGTTTCTGGGCAACTTAAGGGCAGGGTCGGTGCGGGCTGGGGCCGGCGGGCGGGCGGGCAGCCCCCGGGCAGCGCCGCGGCCGCCGCCGCCGCTCGCCTCCCCTCGCCTCGCCGCGCCTCGCCTCGCCCGCCCGCTCCTTTTTTGTAAAGTAACGGTTTTAAAAGAAACGAGAGAGAGAGAAAGAGGAAAAACGTAGGGTTTTCTTCAGGCTAAGTTCTATAGCGCCATTCAATGGCTTCTCCGCTCCTTTCATTATTTTCTGCTTTTCCCCTGACAGCCCTGCTTGCAAACGTCACTGCTATGGATATTTAATTATACTGTATTTTTTTAATCACGGTGGAAAACGCAGGCCCCATTGCGATGATTAAAAAGAAATAAAAAAAAAAAACATACTCCGGACTGACTTTGGAGCCTCTTTGATGGCTCACGGGAGCCTCCCGGATCCTCAAAAACCCCCTTTTTACCTTTGTCTTTCTTACCTTAAAATTTAAAGCAAAGCGTAGAAGAAACTCCCGCACGTAAACGGAGCGTTGTAAAAGATTGTGTTCAATGAATAATGAAGCATGTCCACATGATTGACTTGATCATTTTCTTGTGCGGAGGGGGAAAAGTGCGGCGCGGGGCTGCCGCGGCCGCCCGCTCCGGGTAGCCCTCCCAACTGCTTCCAGCACATCCCGAGCAAAGAGCGCTTTATTTTAATCTGTCTCTTTTCAGAATAACCCCCTTCATTGATACTGATCACCCAACATCACAAGACATCCCCATCTCTCAGCGTGGACTCCCCCTATCTGGTAGGTGAAATGCATTGTACCATTAAAAAAGCACTCCATTGTCGTCTTGGCATAATTCACAGCAACTAGATAGGTCTTGCGGCATTTAGCTTTGATGAGCCAAAAGCTGAACCCTTGATATAATAATCTACAAAGAATGGTCTGTGATCGTCCATTTTTTCTCCCTGTCTAGCAACTAAGAAACCATTTAACACGGCGCAGCTTGGTCGTGACCTTGAGCCCGTGTAAACACCCCGAGGAGCCCGCGCCGCTCCGCAGCCCCACGGCCAGCGCCGCTGCCCGCGCCCCGCGCAGCCCCCGCGCCCGCGCAGCCCCCGCGCCCGCGCCCCGCCGCCCCCCGCAAACGCCGCCGAGCCCCCGGGGGCAGCGCCGGGCTCCACAAAGCCCCCTTCTTACCTGCTCCCGAAACTATGCAAAGTCTGCTGCTCCTGGAAAAAAAAAACTCCCGGGGAAACCTTGGTGGACAGGGGGACCGGAGCATCAGTCACCGCTCCGGCGTTTAAGAGAAGTAATCAGCGATAAAGTGACGTTGATCTGCACTGTAACCTTGTGGCGTATTTAATGTAAATAAGCCAGTTATGTTGCCAATCGCATGCATACAAACACATAAAGGTCCTCAGCGTTGCATTTTGATTCTTTCCATTAGAGCCGACTTTATTTACATACACTATTTAGGGGATCATGATAATTCTAAAACAATACTAGTGCCAAATGATTATGAAAATATGATTTTAATTAATCACGTAGTAGGCAAGGAAATTAGCATACGGTAATTAAACTTAGAGAAAAACGTCATGGAGGTTCTCTGCCTTATGGGTTCGGAATAATCATTAAACGATGGGTTTTCAGGACTTAATTATCAAACAAATAACTTTTTTAAAGCAACTTTACAAGGTTTATCCGCAGGGCAACGATTTAGTAAATAATATATAACCAAGCAAACAAGGTGCAAATGTGACTGGTGAAATAGGTTGTGTTTCTACAAAGCAGAAACGGGGGGGGGGGGGGGGAAGCTGAATAATGCAATTATGGATTCTGTGTCCCATAGTTGACAAAAGCATGGTGCCTCAATAGACTCTTTGTTATGGGATTATATAATGATTGTGGTGTAATTATGGGAAAAAAGATTTAGTAATAATAAAAAGTATCAAAATACACCAATGAGCAGCTTGTTTTAAAGAAAAGGCTTGCATGTGACATTAGGGGCATGTTAATAACAAAAAGCCAGGATCCGAAAGGGTTGACAAATAAAAAAGACTGTGATGCGCATGATTAAGAAGCGATGGAGACAGATTGATTATTCAAAATGCCGAGCCACAGGGACACTTAAAACATTGATTCAGGTAAGACTAGTTTCATCTTGACTGAAATGAGTTCCCTGAAGATGACTGGCATACATTTTAAATCAGTTTACTACATAAAAAGCATAACATCACAAGCTGAAACCTTCTAGTTAAAATAGGAGTCCAAGAAAAAAAAAAAAGTTTATGTTTGTGGCAATTCCCACAGGGACTATGGAATTGCAGAGGAAGAGGTATAGGTTAATTTAGCTCTTCCTAAACACTGGACTTAAACGTACCCATCTTTTATAATCCCTAGCCTCTGTTTCTAGATTCCATGGTCCAACCCACCACATCTGCAGCTTTTGGGGTGATATTAATAGCCCTAAAGGTGCAAGAGGACTTTTTTTTTCCTGGAAGTGCAGTAAATTAACTTTCTATAAGAACTGAAAAATTAGCAAGATTTTTCCAATTGATTTTTAAGTGAAGTTTATAAATAGTTGTTCAGAGCTGTTCAATGTTTAAAAAAAAAAAAAAAAGATTCCCATGCCTATACGAAAAAGTTTAGGAATTCACTCTGCATTTTCCAATTTGATGTGTCTGAAATTCTCTTTGAACAAATTCCAAAATACAAGTTTTTTCTATAGAAATTAGCATAGCAATCACATCAATAATATCACTATCTCTATGGGAATGATAACTGGAGCAGTGGGGGTGTTCTTTATTTCAATTCTTCGTGGATCAACTGATTATATTCTGTCTTCTTTTGAACTTGTTATTGTAAGTCAAGTGATTCTTTATAAGTGACAGCCCTGACAAAGAGACGAGGATGGGAAAGCAGGTCGAAAGGAAGTCGCCATATGGACTTTAAAAAAGGCACTTTTTAAACAAGATAATGGGGAAATGGATGTTGCCTTTTAACCCTGTCAAGACTGAACATTATTAGCAGTCTCATAAAAGAATGAGCTATACCTTTTTTTAAAAAATATCAGATTTCACCTTATGATTTCCATGACCTAGGGCTTCAGAATGCAAACCACACAGGAGGCAATGGCATTTCAGAGCCAGGGGCCAAACCAAGCACCTGGAATCACTGGCAAGCAGGAGATTTCAGAGCACCACACAAAGAGTTACAGAAGAATGAGACCTCAGGAAAACCCTGTGGTTCTTTTTCCTGAGACAACGATAAGAATATTGACTAGAGATAGGTGAAACAGCAGCTGACAGCAGAGGAGCTTTAGACATCTAACTGGGATTTCCTGTTCCTCTGGCGTAAGTGCATGATGCTCATCTAATGACAACGAATGGAGTGAAAATGAAGCACGAGCATGAGGGCTTTGGCTCTGGTGCTTGCAAAAATTAAAGTATTTGTCCTCCCCTTTTTGTTCCGGAGGGAAAAGGAATTTCCCTCCAGAAACTTCGAAGTGGACAAAGATTAAGAACCATCTCCCAGGAAACTGAGATTAAGTACTAAACCCTTGCTAAACTGAGGGCAGAGCTGTGGTCCACCAGTGGCGAATGTCCAGTCAATTCTATTTTTTTTCATCGTCAGTTGGATGGTCCAGATAACCATCCAACTCAACTCTACAGGAAGATAATGTCAACCAAAGACTTCTCAAAATCTGGAAGAGTGGGCTACTATGGGCAGGCAATGGTGCTGTCAGAGGAGGATGCTGTTAATAAGACTGATCAAAACTCTTTACCCCGGGGCCTCATAGACATGATTATTTGGGCTGGGATGGTCAAGCCCTCCTAAAATGCACTGCGAAGAGGTAACACAGGTTCATGAGCTGAATACATGATAAAGACAAGAGATGTCCAAATTTTATTGACTCAATAACAGGCTCCAGCACCTAAGCAGTGTATACTGGTTAGATAGGATTCAGAAGATCTCAGATGAGAGCTCAGGGAGATGTTGCTCCAGACTCTCTCAGAATTCATAATATTCCCAGACATCATCCTATTCCTTCCCATTTTTTCAGTGCTGTTCCTTTCTCCTCATCTTGCATCCAGAGAAAGGTCTTTTCTCTTCAAAGCCTTCATGGCCTCTTAACTGTCCCCAGCTATTTCACCAGCATCTTTGGTTGATTTTACTCCCTTCTGTACCTTCTCCATGAGTAGGCAGGAATACACTGCTTCTTTAAAACTAGGCGAAAACACTGCAGAGAAGAGAGGGAAAGAGCAGGAGAGATATATGTTGTTTGCCTTACTCTGCAAGGTTCTTGCACTGTCTTAGGGCATAATGGGCACCTTATCAGGGAGTGGAAGCTATCAGCTACCGACTTGTCAAACCTCAAAAAGTAGGATGAGAGGAAACGAGAGCCGAGTTCTTTGGCCAGGCAACATTACCTTCCCCGTAATTTCTACCTTTGTGGAATGATAGCCTTTTGGAAGATCTCACTTCAGACAGACATAAATAAGAAGGAAGAAAATCCCAAATCTCACAAGTTTGATGAGTCAAACGAAAAGTCCAGGTCAAAGTAGTATTTTGTGAGGCTTTCCAAAGGAAAGTAGCAAAAGACAAGTGGTCATACAGTAATTTACACAATGGGTGGGAGAGAAGCATTAGCTTTATATATTTAAATATTTATAAGTTGTTTGCTTTATGAGGAAGGACTGAGGAATAATCCCGCCTTTGTTCTTAAAAAGTGTGATCAGCATTTCCTTCCTACAGAGAGGTGATAAGCAACTGGGCATTCTTTTAACAAAGGCTGCAGAAGCCCATTGAAAGCTTAATGCCTTTAGGAGGGGGTCTCTTTTCCGAGGAAGAGCAGAACATCAAGTCTTTAATATTGATAAGGAAAAGCACATAAAAGGAAACATCTAATAGCAGGGACTTTAAATAAGGAATTTCAGAAAACTTACAGTAAATGTTTCAGCAAACTCTGGAACAGGTGGTGTGATCTACATGGCAGTCTGAGCCAGTGAAAACACAAGTCATCCAGCAAGAAAGTCGCTGAAGCGTGGTTCAAGAAGACATAAATAAAACACTTGCACAAGAAAAAGGGAAAACCCTTCCAAAATGCCTGTTATAAACATGGGGGTTTCCTGGGCAGAACCCCAGCAAACTGACAAGGTGGATGGAGGTTTTTCCACTTGTACAGGCAGTGTAAGACAGCTTCCTGGAAAAAGGACTTTGAGATCCCAGCTTTCAAAACAGACCAGAGGCAGAACCCATTTGAGAACAAGCTGCCTATTTTCCAGGGGCCATGGACAAAATAAGTACCTCTGAACAGATTTGATCAGCAAAGATCGTATATACCATCGTCACAGGGATTCAGTGGTAGAGGTAATCAGAAGTTGTAAAAAATGGGGGGTTTTAGGAGATCCTCAATATAGCAGTCAACTATCATTAAGCCTGACACCACAAACAAGTTGCATGGGTCAACTAAAAGCATATACTAAGGCCAGGAATCTATGATGTTGGCCACTTTTTGTGACAAGTGATTGTAACAATTCATCGAAACACAGCCACCAAGAAAGGATCCAAAAGAACGTACAAAATGGGCAGCAGAAAGATGTGCAATGGAAGCAGGGCCAGTGTGGAGGCACACCTCTATCTCACAGTGGTGGCAGAGCTGACCCTTTTCCTTTACAAAACAAGGGTAAAACTGGAATGAAGAGAAAAAGTCCTTCAAACTATTACTGAGACTGACAGACTGGTACATGGCTTTGGAGCTTTCTATGGACAAAAGTGGTCACCTTTGTATTTCTATAGAACATAAGAAGCTGAGTAAAGTGATAAAAAAGAAAGGTTCCTTTTTTTTCCCCAAAGCGAAAGACTTTTTTTACATTAAGTAGTGAACAATGTTCTCAATAGATCCACCTAGTGGAATCGAGCAAATTCTGCTTCCAGAATAAAGACACAGTTTTATAACCCCATGCAAGACATACTTCTGTGACCATCTCCCATTCAGCACAACAGGGGCTAAGATATCCTCCAAAAGAGCAAGAGTGAGAGGTGCAGTAAGTCTCAGTACAAGCATAATATAGAAGATCAGGAGACAACTGTTGCTCCAGGATTTAAACTTTAGCACTTAAATTTATGTAGGATGGGTATAGCGGGTCTGCTTCCCCAGCTGCAATCAGTAGGAACTATGATTCACGAAGAAGAGAAAGTGCCGGGAAAAATATCCAGAATAATAGCTGAACTTCAACTTCAAAGTGCGTTAGCACTGACTTAGCTCTTGGAGCAAATTCACATATAACCTGTTCTCAGGCTGTCAGAGGTCTTCAGGAGCTATTTAAAAGAGATGGTGAGATCTTATCTCTGAGAGAAGACACAGGAATAAGTTTTTGGGTGAGCACTTCTTCTCAACTAATCTCTTATTTCTCATTTCTTACTCAACTGATCTAACCAATATGCCACTTTTCACCACTTTCCTTAAACTTCTCCCATTACTTTCCATCCTGATCCCAAAGATCGCAGCAAACCCTAGACTTCTGAGTGGCTCACCCCAGCACTCAGGCTACTTTCCTTTCTTGATGAACACCAATATTCCCCACCAGTTGCTTTGGTGGATCCCCTGTTCCACCCCAGTATTCCCTTTCCTGTGCTGGTTGCACAGAGCCTTGCCCGCTGCCTGCGCCAGGCAGCCCTGCCTGCACCTCTGTCCTGGTACACCGACTGCCCTCCCACTTGCCTCCAGGATCGCCTCACACATCTCCGTGTTTAAACCATTGTGCTATGAGAAAATTTGCAGATTAATGCCTAAAGCAAACAGCTACATTTTAAGGATCTGCTGAACATGTTTATGTCTTATGTTTTAAACTATGGTTTCACAATTTAAGCCCCACGTTATAGTAATTAAGGCTATTACACCAGTGCTACCTTCACCATCTGGCTTTGCCTTGGCCCGTCTGCGAGGCACACTGCTTACCTGTGGCAGAGAGCTCCGCACACAGCCACGGGCGGCTCCCAGGTGGTGAATACCTCATGCTTTGTGGGTGCCAACAGCACGGAAGGCTGCAATGTACTTGTCATTTGCTGAACTATAATATTGCCTCGTATACAGCTCCTTCAGTAGGTGCTAGTGTCTGGGCAGAAATACTTCGCCTCCATCAGTTTGGTGACTTGTGCTGAAGAAAGGCTGAGATATTTTGGGAGGATCTTAAGGACCAGAGATCCCTGTCAGACCACGACCCACCTTTGGGGAGGTTTTCCCAAACAATTCAGCGAGTAAAGGCGTCCCTCCTCAGTGTCCCAGCGCACAGGCTGTGCTGTGAGGTGGCCTCAAAGATGGTGCCTCCCCCCTTACCTCAGAGGCTGCCGCATTGGCAGCGCCGTCCCCACAGGCTTTGCCAGCGCCAGGGCTGTCCCCGGCAGCAGTGCCTCACGGTCGTGGCAGCCAAGAAACATTGCCACCGCCCTGCCAGTGTGGGGAGGGAGACAACCGAGAGACTTGGGGTCAGGGCAGAGCTCCCCCACAGCTTCACCTCACAACACAGCCGCCCTCACCCTGCCCTGCCCTCAGCCCGCCAGGCACAATGGCGGCACAGCCAGCACGGCCCGCCTGCGGCCCCTTGCCTCCTGCTGCCACCTGCCCCCGGGGACACCCCCCAGGGGGATATAGAACAGGCTCTCCCTAAAAATAATAATAATCCTAGAGCACTTATTAACTGCTGCTGCTGTGCACGTCTGAAAAGCCACAATTTATGCCCAGTTGTTGTACCCTTACCACAAACTTCAGCTATTCAGTTCAAGCTGTAGCAGCCCACGGGCTTTCCTCCATCTTCCCCGTCTCCTCAGTCACCAGCACGGCCGTGCCCGGGGAAGCAGGGGCACATGGAGCCCAGAGGGTCCCAGCCGGGCAGGGGCAGGGAGAGCGGCAGGGCTGAAGGTACGAGAGGTTCAGCGTGGCCCAGGCGAGCATGGCGTGGTACGGAGGCCCAGAGAAAAGCTGGAATGGAGACTCAGCATTGTTGCTTTGCCTCCAAGAGTTGTTTTTAGCTATTCCAAACAACATTTACATCTTTTTTTTTTTTTTTTTCTTTTCCCCTAACTAGCGTTAATGAGAAGCACGCTCCTCTCTTTTTGCTGGTTTTGCCCACTTGGCCATGAGCTGTACCGCTGCACTTGCCCCTCAAGAGGACTGCTCTGGATGTCCAGGTACACTGCCACAGGACCAAAAAAAAAAAAAAAAAAAAAATCTACTAAAACTGATGCCTGAGAGCATGAAAAATAATTTCCTGGAGGGAGGCACTGCTTTGCCTTCCTTCCAATGGCTTTGCCATTGGGGAGGCTCCAGCAGCAGCATGGCGTCTCCTCCAGCCTTGGCTGGCCAGCATAGAGAAGTCAGGTTCTCCTGCAGGGTCACTTTCTGAGTCTGCTAGTAAAGTGGAGAGGACTATCTCACATCCTCACAGGAGACTGGACACTTGAAAGTGATTTAGGCAACGTCCCCAGAGAGCTGCAGAGGCTCTGGGAGCAGGACAAAGGGCTGCGCTGGCTATGATATGTGTGTGAAAAATATACATCAGTACAGAGTGACACCAGTGCAGAGCAGAACATCTGAAAACTGATGAAGTGGAGAGCTCTCTGTGTAATGCAAAGCACCTGAATGATGTGTGTACACACAAAGATTTGTTCAGCTCTGCTCATATCCAGCCCTCTTGGACAGTTGGATTTGATTTGCCATTTTCCTGCCAAAATATTGTTGCTATACCTCAGCACCTGGCTTTTCTTCAAAGAAATTGCATATGACTCTACTGTCCTCACCTAAGCCAGTCCAGAATATGAGTTCAGGAGAGGTTAAAGGGACCATCTTTAATAACAAACATGTTCCTAATAATTTAAAGGCTCAAAAATAAAGACTTCTTGTTTCTTTCAAAATTTCCTCTGCTTCCATAATTCTGTTCATATATAGCTGTTTCCACACCTGTTTCTATCCATCCTTGAAATGAAGACTGCTATAATCAACACACTAGTTTAGAATGAGAGGGTCGCACGACATGAAACCAACTAATTCTGTCTGCACAGCCAGCAGAGGGAAGCAAAGAGTATAATTATTTCTGCTTACATAATTTTAAACAGAATTTTAAGGATTTCTTATCCAAACACAAAACTAGTTTCCTAAAAGGTAATACTTTAAATGGTTGAGCATTCAGCATTCCTTCTAGCTACACACATTTACCCCATGGAGGAGAAAAAGTATAAATGGAAACTTCCAAGTTAAAAAATAAGTGACAGAAGAAAAAGTGAGAAATAAAAGGGATGAAAGCAAAAACTCAGGTATTCTTACATCCTACAAATTAGCAATAAGCAAAACAAGGCTCCTAATTTTCTAGTTTGATAGGAATTCTATGAAAGCCTCAGAGAATTCAACCAACCTACCCATTTTCCAGGAACATTGCAGGTTTAGGGCTCTTTTTTCTTATTATTCCATTTCCTCTTTATGTTGGATTTAAGCTTCAACTGCTGCTGTTTACAAGCGTCATTTTAAGATATAAGTTACAAACTGGAAGAGCCCTCAAGGATCTCAAGGCATGAGCATGTACGGCCATGTTGTTTTACACCTCTTTAGCCAGGACTTGTCATTCTGAAATCCTACAGATGTGCTAACAGCTGCAGAGGTGGGTGAGGAGCCGGAGCTGCCCACTTGCTGGAGCCAGGCCAAGGAAGCATTGCCTATAGCACTAACGAGGGGGGAATGGCCGAGACAGGATAGATCTCAATCCACAAAGAATGGGAGCCACTGCGTTGGGTAACCTTCCATCCCTGTAGAGGTAGTTTGCATGGGGCTTCTGAGCCCACCTTCCAAACTGCGTTTGTAAAAAATGCAAGGTTTTTTTCCTGTTTCCACAGTAATTTAAGCTAGAAGCAAATCTTCAAAAGCAGAATGATACACCAAGTAAAATCAGTGAAGCTCAAAGACTGCAAATTGCACAGAGGTGTGAATAGGACTTGTTATGTCTTTTTAGCCATCAAAATTTACCTAACAATGTGTTTCCAACCAAGCTCACAGGCATTTTAAAATGTGCTGCACCCTTTTACCTCCTCTATGCCCTGTGCTTGGACTAGCCAATATATGAGCGGCAACATCGGTTTGAGGTTTGTCTTTGTGCAAATGGGCTCGTGTTACTTTTGCAGTCTGGGTTTTGCAAGCATTACACTACTGTAATTCATTTCCAGAATATGGCCCACTGGGCAAAACTTAAGTGACACTAGTGAAAATCTTGAATAAACCATTGGAAGGTAAAACTAATCACCACTCTAGAAATCCAAAGGTGATGAGCTTATCTGGTTAATAATAAGCTTTTTAAGAAAAAGTTATCAATCTGTATTTAACCAATAGACAGGAACTGGTTCAAAAAGAGTCTTTCCAATCCATCAGGTAATGAATGCCTATTAAAAAACTATAAATAAGCATTCACCCGAGAGCTTGGAATGGCACTTCGAGAGCTTTTCTGGTCACTCAGGTAAATAATGAGTTTTATATAACCTTTCAGCAAAGATTTTTTTGTAAATGAGGAGATGAAATGCAGAAAAGCTTCTGATTAATGTTAAAGTTGGGGTACAAGCCAACGCACAACTGGGAATTCAAATTTAAAACTGGCATTGTTGTTCACGCACATTGTTTCCTTTAAGGGCTCGATGTTAAAGACTGTTGTCTGTACTTCAACTTTCTTATGATGGCTTCAATTTAGGATTTTATTTATATATGGCATTTACATTGAGGAGTATTTTGTGCATTATCTGTTCACACAGCAGCGACTAAAGTCAATAAGAATTGTAGAGAAGGACAGAATGGAGGCCCCTAGCGAATGTGCAGTCATCAGTGAGAATGACTACAGCGGTCTTTCATCACAGTCCCCATCAAATCTGCAAGCACCGTGTTTGCCCAAATCTTAAGATAAACGGAAAACAAGTCCAAAAAAAAAAAAAACCCCTTAAAACTTTCTGGTATCTCATTCTGTCGATATTTACTACTCTCCAATAAAATCACTCTTATCAAATATTTTTGAGCATTCTTGATGACTAAGAAAAAATATACCCATAAAGAGATCCATCAATTATCTTAAAATCAAATAACCTGGCAACCAGGATATATGACAAAATTAAATGTAAGCCTTTTCCTGGGTAGCAGCACAGTCCTCCCTAAAGAATTGCTCGTCAGCTGTCCTCAACACCTAACACCCTAGGACAAGAAGAGAAAAATGGGTTTCACACCCTGAAGGTTAACAAACTTCATTTATTATAAACTCAGAGAATGAAGATTGTACTGCAGGCTCAAGGATGAAAAGGGGAAACTTCTCCCAACTATAACCATGGCAGTGTTTCACGATGAGATAGACGTTTGAAAAGGCGAAAATGCAAACCGAGAGGGGAAAAAAGTGTATAGTGTTTGTATTCAACAGAGATCTTTCCTGACCCTTGTGATTCTAAAGAAATATATCCTTCCAACTGTTCCATATTGTGTTAAAACATATTTTTTGCATTTATTAATAATTCAAACATGTTGTTGTTTAAAAAAAATATTCACATCATGTGTTCATAGTTTCCATATACATATGTCAAACTTTATTTTGTTTTACCATTATAGTCTATGAATGGATTTACCCTTTGTTTCTGTTTTCAAATCTCTGAGGAATGTTTGATTAGGTAGGAGGGTTTGTTTTATGCATTACTTGTTCATCATTGCACAAGTGCACAGGCTAAACAAAGTTGGCATACTTCATACTGATTGGTGGAAACAGTGTAGTTAAACAGTGTAGTTAATACAGGGGAATGAGTAATTTCTCACCACAGCTAATCAGCTGCACAATAGCTATGTATCAGGCAGCGCAGCTATATATCAAAAATGCATTTTAAGGTAGCTTGTAGCATACATGATTATCTAGTAGTATCTGTTACAATCATTTCATATTAGCACACTCCTTCTGTATTTATTTAATAAAACGAATCTCGTGTGCAGCAATCTATATACATAACCGGACAGAATACTAGGAATTATCAAGTTAATGGCAAACCCAGGAATGTTCTAGCCGGTATATAATGGAAGATATGACCAGGTTGTTCCAATTTAACAATGTCAGGTGAAAAAGAAAAAGCAAGAGCACTGAAGATGACAAAACAGCTTCTGCTGTGCTGAAGAACTTAAATCAATTTCATAATTCTATATCTATCACTCAGTACATCTATAACTAAGAAATAACAAGATAAATACATTGTAATATTATTTACCAGATGTCTTCTGCATTAACGGTTTTCCATCCTTTTGTGATAAGCTGTACTTTATTATGACTTGCAAACCTGTTGTTCCTGGAGAACGTATTTTTAACAGCTTAACATCAATACAAGTTCAGAACGGTATCCCTCTGTTAGAAAACAAGGTTGGGTTCAGTAGGAGTTAACATTAACAATTCAAGAGCCTGCAGGAGAAATTAGAAACATGAGTCCTCCATAATGATGATAAAATCAAACTGGCAAATAAATGTATTCTCAAAATGTCATAGTAAGAAAATGGATGAATATATGCAACTGAAATGGTCTCTTAAGTTTCAAGTGCATGGCCAGGATTCTCAAGAACTTGCTCCTAAATAGAAGAAGCTGAATTAGAAATCTATCAAGTAATCTCCCTACTGCATATCTGCACATGTAATGCAAACTTCGTGAAGTCCACAATTTCACCCTACTAGACTAATCCAAAGCCCACTGGGATCTATTCCTCTGAATTGGATGAGTTTTGGATCAAGCCTTTTGAAGATAAGGAGTGAGCTGGAAACAAAATGATGCCATAAATCAGAATAAGTGGTACAGAATTAAGTAGTACAAAATATAGCTTTCAGTAGTATATTATGCTAAGGTTATAAAATAAAACAAAACAATGCAACTATTGATGCATAAACAGTAAGGAGAAAGATACATGAATATTTGTGCTGTTAAGGAATTAGTGAAATTGCAGCGCTTCACTTTCTTAAAAAAATATAGGCTCTATTTTGATATTCACACTTAAGGAAACACTTCGGCTCTGATAAAACCAAGTGGATAATTAAAAATTATAATATTAAGTGTAACCTTAACACAGATAAGTAAACTTGGCAAGAAAGTTTTAATGAGTTAAAGTGAAAAGGCAATGTCTAAATTAACTGAGTAAATTGGCAAAGGGAAATTTATTGTATATACTGACCCCTTTAACTTGTTTTAATGTCTGAATTTGAACTACATAGATTAGTTTTCATTACATGATACATTAAATTATAAGGATAAAAGATTTCCTCTCAGAATCTGCTTTCTAGGACAGGTAACAGTGCTTACAAATTAATTGTCCTGTAATATGTTATAATAGTAACTTGAAATCCACGGATTCAGTAAAGATTCCTGAGGGAAATGCCAGCTATTGGAATATCTTTAGAAAGTCAACATAAAAGACGAAAACACAATCACATTGAACTTTGTTAAACATGCAAACGGCTCCACAGCACGTTGCAGCTGTGGGAATTCCCAGTACTCTGGAAGACATCGGCTCCTGCAAAGCACATCTGCCACGTGCCACGGCCCAAAGGTGTGGGGAGGGCGGTCCAGGTACACGAGTACGTCGCAGGTACACAGACAGGTAAGAGCCGTGTGGGAGAAGCTGAAACAGTTCATCTGCTACCATCTGAAAAGACGCTACACGCTTACAAAAAGTGCACAGCGTGTTCCAAAACAACTTTTGGATAAAATAATTTACTGCCAAATCTTGACTCAAATAACTGTGACGTAAAAGCCAACATAGATGTCTACCCCATAGGGAGCTGTCTGACTGTATCAGTTTTTAATGTATCTTTCCATTAAATCAAAGATCCAAATGCTAAATCTAGCACTGAGGGACATCAAGGGAATTTGTGACATTCCTCAGAGGACTTGGTGTCCGTAAACTAATGAATGGATTAAACCGATCTCAATATTTAGTTTCTCGTTTGTGACAAATATAATATTGATGATATTTTATTTAACTGTTTCATAACACCATACTTGTGAAAATTTAATAAAATAGAAACTGCTTACCCAGAAATACACTGCAACAGATATTGGGATTATGTATATAATTAAGAAACAGGCACTGCAGAAGGCCATAATCTGTCATGATTTAGGAGTTCAGATCTTTCAGCTCCTACTAAATACTGTCAAGCACCAAGAAGTTCTGAGCCAGAACCAACTGAAAACAATGGAAAGATTTCCATTGGCTTTAATAAGCAATGAATCAAATCCATAAAAATGAACCAAACTAGTAGATGTGCTGTTGCTCAGAGTGGCTTCTAAATACATATATAAATGACATTTCTCACTCTGAATCTTCTAATTCTGGAAGGCACATAGCAAAACCAAGAGAAGGTGAAGACTGTACGTACTGGTAAGCTGTTAGTAACTCAGTCACATGCAATAACAGTGCAGAGCAGACGGTCCGTAATAAGTAAACTTCAGGATGTTCAGTTCAGGCACAGACACAGAAATTCAGTTTGGCTAAGTCTACCAGCAAACACTCACCTAAGCCTCCCAGGGGGCATTTAACTGCCGTTCCCACTTTCTCATTGTACCTTCAGGGGGTTAATCTGGCTGGCAGCCCTCTCACCTGGGGACATGCCATGCTTCCCTCTTTGGTACCCTGCGGAGGAAGACCAGCTCCTGCCCACCGGCAGCCCTTCGCAGTGCCCACAGTGGAGACCTTCCTATTTAGAAGGACAAAGAGGTTTCTTACAGGTCCTTCATACATAGTTGGCTTGACAAAAAGAGGCACGTTGCAGATTTGTAATTCAAAGGTGCATTATTCACGTGCGTTTTGGGGTGTCTAGAGTGCTGCCACCAGAAGACAGGGGGAATCACGTGGGACAGGAGAAAGCAGTGTTACCTCAACCACATCCAAACTGTAAACAGGAACGGGCAGACTGGGGAGCTTTCTGCTGTTCATCCAATATACTGTGAAGTATCAAAAATCTCTTTTACACGCTTTTTTCCACCTCCCTTTTCAAAAGGGCCGGAATTACAACCAAGAAGCTAATAACTTGCTATGAACAGTGGTATTTGTTGAGGCATGCAGTTTCCAAATGGGAATTTGGGCTTGTTTTTATTCTTCACTTAACACTTCCCCTGCCCAGCACAAACGTTTGCACTGGTGTTGTTCTGACTATGACAACACACAGAAAACACATGGCCTAATAACTCCGACTTTAACAGACCCGTGGCTTCTAACAATGCAATTGCAGAGGAATTTGCCCTAAACAAAGCCTAAATACAGAAGCGCCCATCGCAGTTAGCAGCAATTAATGTCTCCTCAGACTGCTACGTGCCTTAACCGCAGCCAGAGGGGATCTCGTCTAGCAGGGGGAGAGAGGGACACCTGCGTGTGATGGTCACCAGGCTTTCTGGCAGGATCCTCAGCCAGGGTATTACAAGCAACAGCGTCAGGGCAATGCAGTGTGAGCATTTCGTTCCCTACAAAATGGGACTGGAATCGCCGCCTCCCGAAAAAGCTCACACCACACAGCCCAAGCAGCGGGGGAGAAGCACTGAAAAACCCACAAGAATTGAATCTATTATAAATATTCTCACTTGTCCTGTTGTGACCCACATAGGAAAACTTTGGAAAAAGCACATCTCACACCCAAGGAAGGGCCGTGCTGTAACTGGTTCAAAGTGGTGCTTTACCAAGCCTTCCTGATGCATCAGTGGCATGTCCCCAAGCTGGCACCAGCTGACCCCAGAGCCAGCCCCTGCAGCAGCCCACCAACCAGGCCATAAAGGGTCGCTCTCCCTTTCCTCTGTGCCTGTGCACCATTCCCCAGCCTTCCTCCTTCTCCAAAGGAGGATTGCCACCATGGCGGTATGGTAGCCTCTCATCCCAGTTATCACCACCAGCGCAGGTTGCACCGACAATGTGTTGGTTAGTAGGTCAATACCAAAGTATTAATAAATACAGTGGAACTACATGCAGAGCAGGGGCGTGTGTATTTCATAATATAAATGAGTAATTTTCAAAATTTAAAAGTACTAAAGCACATTTTCACTTCGTGTTTTATGACACCTACAATATCTTGGCCCAACAAATTAAGAATGACATTTAAAAATTACTAAGAAGCCTATTTCTCCTGTCAGTGCAAGCCTAGGGCATCCATCATTGCTGGTGAGCACTGAGTGCACACACAGAGGGGAGGAGAAACCCTTAAAGGTTTCAACATAAACCTTGTCTATAGATCAGACAGGGAAACTTGAGGAGACATGTCCTGTTAAAGTCACAGTCGTGATTTTTCAAGCCACAAAGTGTATTTACTATTTACATCTGAGCAAAGTCATGATAATAAGCCATAAGGAGAAAAGAAAAAGCATAAGGGGAAAAAGATGCCTCTTCCAAACTTCCCAACTGTGTATCATCACAAATCTGTTAACTCTATGTTAAGAGGCAACCTAAGGGTATCAAGTTTAAAAAGCACGGAATCAATAAAAAGTCATTAAAAATCAATGTATGAACTGGTTTGCATGCCCTCAGCCATCACTCCTAGGCACTAATGCTCTAATAATTCTCAGTTGATATGCACAGAATATGCCAATTTAAATGTATTGGAGTACTTCAAATTTTTAAGTGCTTAACTTTGGAAAAGATTGGCTTTATGGGGCCAAAGCAGTGAAGAATGATCGGAAATGTTTAGAATGCCTTACATTTTCAGTAATTTGAAAGAGATTAAAGGAGTAGACTTATGAAATTAAGAATGATTTAAAAATCATTGGATCACTTCAAATTGCTAGAAGTGCTTGAATCGCAAATAATATTGGTAGTTGGTACGCACGCAATGAAAGGGGTCTATTCTTACATCAATGCCCAAATGAAATATCCGATAGCATGAGACAGTTCGACATATACACCAAAGAGAAAGGGAACCACTGGCATGTGCACAGAATACGCAGTGATTTCGAGTGCAAGGCAAACCCTTCCTACCGAAGAATCCCCCAAGTCTTTCCAGATTAAACTAATTTAAAAATGTAATATGATTTGGAATTGACTCTCCGGTTAGAAATTCTGGTTGATATTAATTTTTATTTCTGCTAGACAATAAAACATTTTACAAAAGACTCCTGTGCAAACATCTGGAAACGCACAGAAATCCCCAGCGGACAGCAAGCCGTGGTCCCCGTGCATGGAGCGGATGGGGGCCATGAGGAAGGCTGCAAACTTGGACACTGCAGGAGAATGGTTTTAGAAATCTTTTATGACTGCTAAAATGCTTGCTGTATCCCAAAGCCTAGCCCTGGAAGGTTTTTTGAGCACAGTGCCTCCTGTGTTTCTTAAAAGCAAATGCGTGGCTGCATTTACTTTTTCTTCGTATTCACTCCTGGAAAATACACCTAGAGGGGAAAATTTAAGAAGTGGTATTAACAGCTCAGTACAGCCAAGATAAAAGCTGGAGAAAACAAGGCATTAAAAAGGGTTAAGGTAAAATAATAAACTGTTATTAAGCCTATTAACAGTTTTAAAACATCATTGTTTATGGCATGATAGAGCTTGGCTTTTTATGGGTGTTTCATTTGTACATTTTACTTATTCTGCTACTATTTAACAATGCCATGAATCTCTCCTTTAAACACCCTCGGTAATGTACTGATTTAATCTGAATCTGCTAACCCTACTTTTAAAATAACGTTGCAACAAAACAGAGGTTAACATTTCATAACTTCAAACTGCAAGCATAAAGGCTAAAATTTTATGAGGGCCCTCAAAAATAATACCCATTTTATTAAGTATAAAATATACAGAATTAATCTCAGGTCTTCATTTGGTATTTGCCTGGAAGATGGAATGCACTTTAAAAAACATCTCCATTTTCGTACCCCTCTGCCTAAATGGCCAGTAGCTGCCATTGCCTCTGCTTTTGTCCCTCCCCGGGGAAGGCAGAGCCATGCGGTGGTGCAGGCAGGGAACCGTCCCTTGCAGTGCCCGGTGACACAGCCCCAGAGCCCACTCTTGAATTCAGGACCGTGTGCTGCACTCCCGTGACCAAGACATAATAGAGCCATCTTTTATTAATGTTACAAAAATTCTGGCAGGAGTAAACAATCAACATTTTATGGATTTTGGTTTATAATTTAACTTCTTTCGCAAGACCATTACTTACTGCTACTTCTGCAATTCTTTCTCTACGTATTATCTTGCACTTGCTAGATCTTAGCTGAGGAAAGAAGGGGCAAAAAAAAACCCCAACTTTTATCCATTGAGACACTTTATCAAGAAAATTCTACAAGAAATTGGTTGTTACCTGCGGATAACAACTGGTTTGTTAGTTAATGGCTAGAGGCAAAGCCAAGGCCAGTTAATGCTCCAGCTGTCCAGTCATTAACTGCAGTAAAGACTGATTTTGAGGAGGTTATTGCCGTGATAAAATATCCTCAAAAGATTATAACAGCAATAGTGTACAGAAAAAAAAAGTATTAGTGGCTATAGTGTGACTGAATGGCTGCATTTGAAAAATTGGTCATTCCCTGGCGGTTCATAACCGATTTTCCACCAGTCAAAAAGCAAGTTGTGCTCTGTTAGGTTTATTGTACAAGGCAATAAAAATATTGGCCAGGTTAAATTGTCAGCGTGTTATGACATTAACCATTCTTTTACTGTGCTTAATTTAAGCGTTACTATGATTCATTATGGAAAGAAACTGTCCTTTGCAAGTAAACAGGCATTTCAGCACTGAGAACAGATAGCAATAATAAATCTGAATGCAAAATTAAATTTCACGTGATGGCTCCCCCCCTCTTCATAACGATCACCTTTTTTTCTTTTTTTCTTTCTAGAAATACTTCAGGATTCTTGGCTATTTAGTTTGCAAGATTGTCTTCCAAAGTTTGCATTATTGATGTGATGCCTGGCAGCAGTACTCCAGTTAAGAGTGTGACAGCATTTCCATTAAAAAACCTTTTTGATGGTTAACTTGGCCATCAAAAGTCGCCTTGTGTTTCATTTGGCATGCGGATTCGCAGACCTCAGTGCAGATCTGAACCGTGTGAGCTGTTCCTTTCTCTCACTCTGTTGCTTAAGGTCAGAAATGCGCACACAAAAATGTGCACACGCAATTTCTGCGCACACGATTCTGTAAGTCTGGACCTGTTTGTATTAAATTATGGGAAAATATGCAAAGTCCTGCAGATTTCTATGTTAATTTGCATGCTTTTATCATAAAGGCTATGTGCTATCATAGTAATCTTAATATACATTGACAGACTACACCATAACCACTCCAAAAAGCCATTAGGGCTTATTTTATAAATGTATAATAAGAATTTTAGGCAGATTCAGCTTTGCACAACTCAATTTTTTTTATTATTGTTATTCACCGACACCTGTAACAGAAGTGGAGCCATTGAACTTTACATGGCTAAAGTGTAAGAGTGAGGTTTTCTACAGGATCTGGAGCAGTTAGGCTGAAATTTTCACTGAAATTTAATGGTTACCTAATTCCAAGACATTCCTCTGAAGATAAACTTCTAAATGATGCAAGGAACACACTTTACTGTGGTCTACTGACATCACTGGCATCCTGGTTCCACTGAAAACAACAATATTTAAGCACTCCAGGGTTTTACTGTAGTTCTGATTTCACTCTGGCTCCAAGAACACCTGACTGTTACGCCAGTGAGCCCTGTCCATTATGGTGAGGGATTTTACAGGCAGAAATGATGGTACAATTCATCCCACTGTATCAAGGCTTTGCAGGAGTCTCCAAGCACTCACTTAGCACATGGCCCCCATACACTGCAATATTAAATCCCGGGGTCTTCCACAGTTAAGGCTGCCTTCGATTTCCTTATCATTCTTAAGGGACTGCTAAAGTTAAACATTTTTTAGTTGGTTTTTTGTTTTGGTTTGTTTTGGTTTTGTTTTTTAATACTAGCATCCTCAGGAGTGAGTGAATTGTTAGAGTTTTTGCTACACTGAACGCTTACGTTAAGTGACTATGTCCAGACTTTTAAAGGTAGTGTCAGAACAGCCTCCAACGGCAAAGCTGCCCGCAGCCTCCGTAAGAACCTGCTGTGGGAATGCTGTACAGACACGTGCCAGGGCTGTCAGCAACACCAACACCACCAGCTGTGAGCACACCAAAACAACCAAGGCGGCATATACAGGTACAAACTGACCGTGACTTCTGAAAGCCAGACTTGGAAGTCAGCAAAACTCACTTCACAATACTGAAATATTCCTCAGATGTGATGATTCAATGATATAACATTATACTGTGATAACCAAAAGCTTCCACATGTGCATTCACAGGCATACATATATATAATACATGCACATATATACACATATATTCATATGTGTGTATATATATGTATTTTATATAGATATATAAAATAAATGCATTATGTATGTATAAGATACACGCACATATACATATATGCATGTGTGTTCATGAGCAGACAGAGATCCCGAAGCACTCAACAGATGCTGATACACAGGAGCCCTTCAAGCAGGTGCTAGTAACGCCACTTCAATCATGGGACCGCTTTTGCACAGAGGGGTTAAGTGACTTGTCCAGTGCCATACCGCAAATCAAGGGAAAAGCCAGGAACAGCTCATCCGAGCTGCAGTTCAGTCTCCTGGCCTGGTCACAGGCTAAACCCGTATCATGTCACCCCGTGCTGCCAACCACATCCTCTCCTTAAAGTGCAGCCAGTAACGACTCAGCGCCAGAATAAGCCATGCTACCGTGCATAATCAGACACACAGCCGATGAATGAAATGTACGTCTTATAATTAGGTCCATACAAATGCTGAAACTTCAAAATACAGTTTAGAAGGGTTTCCAGTACATCTGATGCCACAGGCATCACAGCTCCACTTCTGGACTTACCAGCTGCTGCTCCAAGGCTTGGGCCAACTGTTGCTGCCAAAGGATACTCAGATGATGTGTGAAACTGGAACATGGAGAAAAGAGTTATTCGTCATCTTTGATGTTGGAACTTCAAGGGAAGCGCGGGCTCCTCTCCCAGCCATCGGCATGCTCAGACATCATCCCTACCTTGATGTTTGGCCTGCTGTTGCTTGGTTTGATTTTAGGCATCGGTTGGCTGTAAAAGGGTTATAAACATGGCACACTAAATCACTACCCAAAATGAGGAGTGCACAAGTATCTTTACGCGTCTGTTCTCTATCGGATTCCAACCCTTTCCAGATGAAGTTACAAATGGATTATTCGATTTCATTTTTTTACTCTTAAATACGACCTTTTAAGATAAAGTGATTCCAGAGGGCTTCCAGATGATTTGCCGTTATTTCAGTGCTGATGGCATACAGGCACTGCTAGTGTGAAGGGCTGAAGCCTTCAGGGCAAGGACCATCATGTTCAATATTGCAAGGAGCATAGATTTTACCCAAGGACACTGAGCCAAATGGTACCGCAAAGTGCAAGAGGAATTCTTATACAGAAGATAAAGATTGGCTTGGTTTTAATAATGAATTTTCAGCAACATTTTAACTAATTTTGAAATGGAAGATTAGAGGAAGGGGGAGCAGGCACCCTCACAAACTGCTTGTAGTCCATCTTGATGTGTTTTGTTACTACTATGTCCGTAATAAATGAACTTTTAGCCCTTATAATGTCACTTGAGATTCTCCAAATTCATCTGCAAAACTATAAAAGACCCAGACATTTCTCCTGCAGCCATATCTCTATTTTGGACACGCTGCAGGACACTAGCCCTGGTGGCACCAGTCAGTGATTTCTTAAAACAGTTGTTTTGCTTCTGGGCTAGGAATCCCTGTGTCCCCCGAGAATATGACACAAAGTACTCACCATTTCCAAATGAGGCCGTGCACTGGCGCTGGCACCAGTGCTGTTCCCCATATCTTTTCAATTCAAGCAATTTCTCTACACTGCCCACCAATAAATAAAGGCTTTTTTCCAAAATGCTTTGTGAAATCTGTATTACATGTAAAGTCTTGCAGTTCTTTTCTACTTTGAAGAGAAAAGAAGAGTCAGGCTCATAGTCAAAATCACCTTCAGCCAAACCCCCACTGTCAGACAAGTGCATCATCGTGGATTTTGGATTGATGAACTACTGTATTTTAGTTTTTCTGCCAAAGCAACATGGGTCTCATCAGCAGGAAAGAGAATTGAGCGAGACAGAGAAGAGAGGCAGCATAACACACTACACCTATGCAAGGGCTGCCAACAGAAAAAAGGGCACTCCCTCGAAGGGCAAAGACACAGATGTATTCGAAGGACAGGCAAAGGCATGAGAGAGAAGAGAAGAGAACAGAGGTGGTCCTCAGAAAGGCATGTTAACAGGTAATGCTTCTGGAGGTTTTTGTGGAGAGAAAACGCTGGCCAGGACTGAGCGAAAAAATGTCAAGTTTTATCATAGACACACCAAGGTGGCAGAACCAGCTTCACCAATTTTCTAGCAAGTGGCCCACGGCACAGAGACAGCTGAAGTGACATGATACGTGAACAAGTCTGAAGAGAGCGAGCTTGAGGGGGAAACATTCACGTGGCTCTTCCCACATCTATTCATCTTTTTCATTTTTGACAAGGACCCGTATTTTTGAGTTATAACATTTGTGACGATGACCTCATCAGATAACAGCCTCCATCCTGTGGGTCTCTGACTCTCCCTGGCTTCCTTTGCATCCTGCTGTCACGTTAGAGAGCAGCATTTCCCATCTCAGGTTGCATCCTCTGCCCCCTTTGGAAATGCCCATCCCTCACCCCGGGCTCTCCCTAGCCCTGGCCTCTGCTGAGAGCCCGCTGGCAACAAGAGCACGGCGACTGCCTCTCCAACTACGCTTGCCCTGTCCCCCACTTTTGTGCTTGGGCATTTGTGTTTGTTCACATCTATCAGTAAAGCAAAAGAACAAAAGAGAAATATGCACTACAGGTGAAGTTCATCCCTATGTTTTCTAGAACTGCTTGATTGTACACAATATTATATCTTTATAATTCATATCTACTTGTACGATAGCCATTACATATCAGCATTCAATGCTCCTTAAAACAAGGTTTAGAGGAATTCAGTTTTAGTACATGCCTCTCTCTTACACACACCCATGTAAACACACACATGCAAATATATACTTTCAGGGGGAGAGAGGTTTAAGACTGAAAACTTACTTTAACTTAAAACTTTTTTGATTTAAGGCTTAAAGAGTTTAAGCCAGATTTATTTTGGGCGATTGGGAGTATTTCTTACATCTAAGGGATAAATATTTTCTCCTATTTTAATAACGTCTCTTGCCTTTGATTTTCTCACACATGTTGTATTTAACAAATAGAGTACAAATACCAAAACAATGGAATATCCAGGATTAACTCAGCAAATGCCATTAGATTTTGTGCAGGCATAGTATAGAAATGGCACAAAAAACTTTGGGTTCTTAAGGATCATTTCCAGTGATTCATTTTCAAAACTAAGGGATTTCTAGTACTTGAAACATTCAATATATTTCATAGAGTCATTACATTTTGTACAGTTCTGAAATAATGCCAATTTTGCAACTTAATTTGTTAAAATGATAATAAACGAGAAGGCTGTCACTTGACAGAGAAAAACTAGCTCTTTTTTCTGTTATCTGTTTTGCTGTAAGGTTAATTCTTTATATTTTATATTTAAATTAATTCGGATTTCTTTCATAATAGGGGGCTTACTATATTATGGAATTAGTAAAGAAATGGGCAAAAAAGGCAGGAAAAGAATGAGGGGGAGGGGAGAGGGTAGGAAGAGATCAGTTAAATAATTTTTTTGTCAAAAATCAGATATGCACATATTTTAGTTTGGAGAGCATATGCTGCTCTTGATGTGGATCCAAAACCGAGGCAGTGCATTGAACAAAATAAAACCATCTCTGTAATTATTAGCAGAGACATATTCGTGAGGGCCATTTCCTGAAGAAAATGCTACTTTTATTTTCTTTCCTGTATCCTACTCAAATCCCCTTAGCAGAGAAGAGAAGGAAGAGACAAAGTTACAGCGTGCATTTAAGTAATAAGCCATGACCGACATTGGATTTTTCGCCAATTACCACGCGCCTCAGAAAGTCCTAGAGTCCTGCAGCCTCCCAGACTGGCTGGTGGTCTTCTCCTGTTGTATTGGCCACGTTCGCATTTCTAGGAAAGCATGAAAACAAGCCAAATTTGCCAGTGGACACAATCTATAATCACTTCTTGGCTTGGACCTAAGCAAAGAAATCTGAATGAAGCAGGAGGGTATCTGGGACAGCAAAAGCCATGAGTGAAGTGCAAAGACATCATCTGCCAGACAAAATAGACGACAAAATAATTCAGGCTCCATTAGCAGGTTTGCGTAGACATTATAACTGGCAGGAATGAACAAAGTACAAGATGATGGAGAGGAAATAAAGCTTGCAGTATTTCTCTATAACACCATCGAAAAGATACGGGGGATGATGACAGAAGAAAGCTGACGATTCAATCTTGTTTTGAGAATGATTGGCCTTCTCACTTTTGGGGATATTTTTTGCACCAGAACTAAAGAAAGAGAAGGAGACACAACTAGCTTAGCAGAGAATAAAAAGAAAATCAGTTACTTGGGCAACTGTTTGTAGGGAAGAGAAAAGGGGAAAAATACAACAAGAAAGTCACTATTCACTAGAATAAGAATAAAGCCATTTGGCAAAGCTGGGACAGACAAATTATGGTTTCGGTATTGCAAATCTGTGCTTATATCAGCATCTGGAAGACCATTTTCAAGCTCTTAAGACTCATCATACAACTGAGGTAGAAGCATCAAGACTTCTCACAAAAAGCCAAATGATCCTTCTTGTTTGTTCCTTCGTAGGGGCACATAAATTCATGAGTCTGCAAAGAGTTACCAGGAACACTAAGAAATTACAGTATCAGACTCTTACAGTCACTTATTTGACACTATCCCGCCCCAGCACCATGCCACCATCGTGCCATCTGTGATGCCTGCAATTAACAGATGCCACAGGAGATGCTTGCATGTCATTGATGTGGTCCTCATCCCTTCGGCAGTCTGCAAAATGCCAAGGAGAAGAATCAGGGATAGCTCTTCCATATGACCTCTAGGTTCATGGTTCAAAACCCCTCCCAGCGGGGTAAGTGGAGAGATATACTCACCTCAACAGGTAAATTTGCTTCAGGCATCTTGGCTCCAATGAGAAAAAAAGATCCAAACCCCCAGAAGAGCCATAAGCATTTCTGTTCGTGTGATGGTTTGATCCACAGGGCTCTACAGAGCCCAGGAAGATCCCTGCTAAGTCTGAGATTATATTTATGTCAGTACAGGAGAGCTCTTTCACTGATGAAAACTCTCTAAAGGAATCAAAATGAGAAAACAACACTTTTGCTACATTCAAATTGCCCCAGAAATTTGGAAAACAGCTCTTAAAAAGGTAAAGATTTTTAAATTGCCATCAAACCCATTTTCACACTTTCTAAACTGCAATTTAATATTATTTATATTATGGAAAAACCCCACAGCCCCACCAGGCTCAGAGGGACACTGCATTAGTCATGGTGCAAATACATACAAAGACGTGACCCCTGCCCCAGAGAACTTTTTATCAGCCCCTAATTAACCTCTTCCTGATCCTTGAAGCCAGAATAATCAATGGGTCTCTATTCTGACTTTAAATTCATTCAGCTGGGGGAGGAGGAGAAGGATCTGTGGAAAAATTATTTTTAAAAATATGACTTCTAAATTACCTTCTATGTGGGACAGCACTTGAGCAAACAATACTAGGTCTGCCAAATCACTCCTGCTCTAAATAACCAACTCTCCTTGTACAGCATCTGCTGTCTGAAAGGGCTTTCATTTGGTTTTACTATTACGAATAGTCAAGAATTCAGTATCACATGAATGGGAAGTTTCTAGAAAACTTAAATGTGCTTCATTGCGCCTTGATGAATGGCTGACTGTTGCATTGTTATAAAATATATTAATATACTAGAAAAGTGTAACTTTATTGTGATTAACCCCCATGCACAGGGCAGAACAGGAATATTCTCCACCCTGAAGAAAATGTCTATTGACATACTGGCTAAAAAAGCCGGGATTTTCAAAAGGCCCATTGACTCTCAATGTAAATTCAACCCTTAACAAACCTTACGCATGTCTGAACATCCAAATTCCAAACTCATCTCTGTACAAAATAGTGTATCTAAATCCAAATTGAATGGGTAGAACCCCCCTATGGCAGTTTAACCCATAGCGCCTTCCTCCACTCTCTGTTATAATCTAAGGATTGCTTTTGTTTGAGGAAAGGAGGCAAGAAAACACTCCTTACGAGCACTCTCAGCAGTTCGGCGGGAGGATGGAGCCAGCTGCATGCATTGCCGGATGAGTACTTTGGAAGCTTAGCGGAAGAGAAATAGGATGACATTAAGGGCAGTGACTGGGTAAGTATAAGAGCAGGTATGAAAAGAGAGAGGTGATGTAATTAAGGGATGAAGTGAAGTAGTGGTGCCCAATGGATTTTAGATAATAGATGTCATTAAGGGTGATGCAGAAGATTGAATTGTACAACACAAATCAGTGTGGAAGCTGTGGAACAAACCAAGTAGAGAGAAGCATCACTTCTCTACTTACGGTAGAGAAGTGTTGGTGTGCTTTGTGCACTGCCATCTCTAAAAGGGACTGAGCTAACAAGAGAGATGATTAGTTTTCTAGGGGCAGAGGTTAAGGATGTTAGCGAGAGGGTTGATATGTTATAGTCAAGAGAACTGGGAATGAATCCTGTATTTGTGCATGTGGAAATTAAATGATAACAGAAAGGCAGCGAGAGATGTTTCAAAAGAGGTTGGGACTTGAAAGGAGAGAAAACTACATTTTTGGTACTGTGCTAGTTCTTCATAAAAATTCCTAAATAAATCTTGGCAAACTTGCCCACACAAATGGCTTTTTGGCTGGCACCATTTGCAAATGTTAGATTAAGACAGTGAAATCTAACTGGCTATGGCTTTGACTTACAGCAGAATATTGCAGAGAAAGCTGGGGGACACAGGGACAGACAGCACATTACACGATTTTGAGGCCAATCTCATTTTATAGAGCACCTTTGTACTCCAGGCTAAATAAAATGGGTTACAAGCAGTGTGTCAGGCATCAGCAGAGAAGTCGGTGGCAGCCCACGACAGCTATCCTGTGCTCAGCAATGTGTGTTATATCATGGACATCAACATAATTTATAAGAGCAAGGTAATTGTTGGCTAGAAAGCTGCAATAATCGCCTTCCTTTTCTGAGAAGGTTTTATTGTCTTCAGCATCTGTTGTCTGAGACTGGGGCCAAAGCTTCCACTTGCCTCTCTTCTTGAATCTGCAATCCCTTAGCACAGCCACTGAAGTTATTGGGCCTCTGAAGGTAGCGGGGCAGGTACAGATGCTGAAAACCTCCCACTCCATTACGTATGCTGATCTTCTACTGACGTCGTCCTTCAAAGCATGCCATTAGCACCAAATGTGGCTACCAGCTGTGCAGCTGC